>NC_134906.1:3296347-3301347 GCF_041734735.1 Babylonia areolata | reverse complement strand
TGTTGATTTTCTCGAGCTTGTAGTTTTACCAAATAAGCAGAAGTGGACCGGCCTTTTCAACAGCCAACTTCGCTGATATGATTTTTTTTTCCCACAATCATGACCGAGTCTTTTCTGTATCTCCATCCCCATCAGATTGCTTGTTTTAGATGTTTGAGCAATTGATCGATAGCTGTGTTTATCTGTCTTGGGTTTTCTCTGCTTGCGAACAATAGTACGGGCAGATTCATCCATTCAGTCCCTTCAGCATATACAAAACTCTGCTGCGCAACTCGTTCTCAGAAAGAAAATATCTGAGCACATCACTCCTATTTTGTAACATCTCCACTGGCTCCCTGTCTCACACAGAATAAAGTACAAGATCAGCACTTTATGTTATAAATGTATTCACAAATCTGCCCCTTTCTATCTTTGTGGCTGCCTTCACCTCGACACTCAATCTCGCTCTCTTCGACCGGCTTCGGATCCTCTCTGTTTACGCATTCCCAGATTCAAACACTCCACTGTTGGACGCCGTTCTTTCTCTGTCTCTGGACCTTGCATTTGGAATGAACTTCCTCTTTCGCTTCGTCAGGTCACGGCACTCAGGGCTTTCAAGTCTGGCCTTAAAAACCACCTCTTCACATCCCTCCCCTGCCTCTTCCTTGTCTTCAGTTTCTTGTTTTTTGAGTTCTGCATGCGTGTGAATGACTGGTGTGAAAGCGCGTATATTTGTCTCTGCGCAAGATTCAGCACTATATAAATACTATCATTATTATTATTATTATTATTATCATTCTTACCTTCACTCCAGCATTTCTGAATGAAAGAAACATTTATCTGTCTATCTATCCACCTATCTATCTATCTATCTATCTACCTTTATGTGCGTTTGTGCATCGTGTGTGTGGGGGTGGGGGCGGGGGGTGGGGGGGTGGGGGGGGGGGGGCGCGTGCATGCGTGCGCACTTGCATGTGCGTGCACATTTCGTTTTCTCGGTGGTGAATCACACTGAGGACAAGACGACCCTGACCAGTACGTCTGCTGGAGACAACGACCTTTAGTTTGAGCTAGTACCACAGCCATGTCTCAGTCCCAGATTGGACAAAAAGAAGAAGAAAACTAGAGCGTAGAGGGAATTCCATCTTCCCATTTAATGAGGGTCTAAAGCTTTTGTCCCTCAATCAGTGTTCCACACACACTATGCACAACAGAAAAAAAAATCAACAGACACACACACACACACACACACACACACACACACACACACACACACGTACACACACACACACACACACACACACACACACACACACACACACACGGTGCGTTTCTCCACTCTAATCGCCTCTTTACCCCCCTTCCCCCACCTCCCCCAAACACTTCGACGTCCTCTCCAGAGTCCTCTCCTCTTCATACAGGTACCGTGATCTCTAAGTCCCTGACTCTCTCTCCACGGGTAAAGGTCCGTCAGACACTAACTAAGGTTCGTGAAGGTGCGGAGGCGGGGGAACCGGGGGAGGCGCGGGGCCGGGCGGGGGGCGGGGGGGGGGGGAGGGGGGGAGGACGGGGGTGGTGGTGGTGGTGGTGGTGAGGTTCAAACATTGAGCAGACTGAGGGATCAGGGTTGGTGGTGGGGGGTAGGGGTGGGTGGGTAGGGGGAGGGATGTGGCGGGGGGGAGATGAGGGAGAAGGTGTAGGTGTGGGGGTTGGGTGAGGACGGGGGTGGTGGTGGTGGTGAGGTTCAAACATTGAGCAGACTGAGGGATCAGGGTTGGTGGTGGGGGGGGGGGGGGGAGGGGGAGGGATGTGGCGGGGGGGGGGGGAGGGGAGGGAGAAGGTGTAGGTGTGGGGGTTGGAGGAGGGCGGGGTGGGGGTGGGGGCTACGGGGGGGGGGGGGGGGGGTGTTAATCCTGAAGAATTGTCTTGGAAGGCAGCGACGGTTCATATCTTGGCGGTGGTGGTGATGGGAGTGGTGGTGGCTGTGGTGGTGATGACGGTGGAGGTGGTGGTGCTGGTGGTGGGTAGAGGTGGTGGTAGCTGATGGTGGTGGTGGTGGGTGTACGTGGTGGTGGTGGTGATGATGGTGGTGGAGGTGGTGGTGGGTGGCGGTGGTGGTGGTGGTGGTTTGTATTCAAATGTTCCCTCTCTCTTTCTCTCTCTCTCTCTTTCTCTCTCTCTTTCTTTCTGTCTGTTTCTGTCTATGTATCTGTCTGCCACTCTTTCCTTTTTACGTTTTTACGTCTTTCTACTACTACTACTACTACTACTACTACTACTACTACTACTATCTATCTATCTATCTATCTATCTATCTATGTAATGTTCTGTCTGACTGCCTGGCTTTCTAGTTCTTTGTCTGTCTGTCTGTCTATTCGCCTATGAATAATTCTGCCACTACATGAAAATGAATGATAAAGTTAGAGACATGGAGAGAGTGACAGAGAAAGACAGAGAGAGAGAGAGGGGGGGGGGGAGAGAAACAGACAGACAAACAGACAGACAAATACACTAACAGAGAACAGTTCTTCTATATATGCCTTCAGTTATTCTCAGAAGAACAACCTATATATCAGGATTCTCCATCTTATTTTAAGAACCTGAACATTGTAACTGTTTTCAAACCGTTCCCTCAAGGCCTCTGGGCAAAATCGACTTTTCAACTTTTTTTTTCCCCCGCTGTTGTTGGCCCTTCAAATGTATATCATGTTCTGAATTTGGAATTACTCTGTGTCTATTCGGGGAGGAGATTTTTTCTCTTTTTGGGAAATACACTACTATAGTTATTATTAGTTTCTCGTGTTTTTCGAACCTATTTTATTGATTCGCAAAGACGTGTTTGATTGATGTTTGATAAACATGTGTGGGTGTGTATGTAATATACGTATCACATTTGTGTTGCATATGTTGTTTGTGTCCTAGATATTGATAATTGATTCGAAGATTCTTTTTTTTTTCGTGTTTTTGTATTGCAGCTACTGCTGTTTGTTTCACAGGTATTTATGCTTGGCTCGAAGGTGGAGACGCTTCTGATGTGCGAACTGGCCTTAGCACTACTGATATTGATCTTTATATGTATTTATTAATGTTTGTATTGTAGTGTTGACGCTTGTTGTTATCGATGCCAGCGCTGTTGTCCTTGATGCTTGTATTGTAGGTGTTGATGCTTGTATCTTAGGTGTTGATGTTTGTATTTCGGTGTTGACGGTTGTTGGTATCGATGCCAGCGTCCTTGTCCTTGATGCTTGTAGGTGTTGGTGCTTGTATCTTAGGTGCTGATGTTGGTATTGTAGATATTTACGCTTGTCCTTGATGCTTGTATTGTAGGTGTTGATGCTTGTATCTTAGGTGTTGATGTTTGTATTTCGGTGTTGGCGCTTGTTGGTATCGATTCCAGCGTCCTTGTCCTTGATGCTTGTATTGTGGGTGTTGGTGCTTGCATCTTAGGTGCTGATGTTGGTATTGTAGATATTTACGCTTGTATCATAGGTGTTGACTCTTGTATTGTTGGTGTTGAAGCTTGCATTGCAGGTGAATACCGATGGTTGTATTGTTGGTGTTGAAGCTTGCATTGCAGGTGAATACCGATGGTTGTATTGTTGGTGTTGGTGCTGACGTTCGTACTGTCGGTGTTGACGATTGTGTTGAGGGTAGTCATGTAGGGGGTGGGGGGTAAGGGTGGGGTGTATGCATGTCTGTATTGTAGGTCATGTGGAAGCTACGGAATATTGGAATGTGAGTGTGTGTGTATATATATGTGTGCATGTGTGTGTGTGTGGGTGGGGGGTGGGGGGGTGCGGGTGTGTGTGTGGGGATATGGGCGTGTGTGTGTGTGTGTGTGTGTGTGTGTGTGTGTGTGTGTGTGTGTGGTTGAAGCTGCGATACGTAGGAATGTGCGAGTGGGCAGGGGTGTGGTGTGTGTGTGTGTGGGGGCGGGGGGCGAGGGGGGTGCAAGGGGTAATGAAAGAGAGGGGGGGGAGTGGGCGGGGGGGAGTCAGAAAGACACAGACCGAGACAGATACAGACAGAAGCCGATATAAGTAACATAGAGAGAGAGAGAAAGAGAGAGAGAGAAAGAGGGAGAGGAGAGAGAGAGAGACAGGGAGAGGAGAGAGAGAGAAAAAAAATTGAGAGGAGAGTGAAAGAGAGAAAGAGGGAGAGGAGAGAGAGAGAGACAGGGAGAGGAGAGAGAAGCAAGAGACAGTGGGGGGAGGGGGGGGGGGTCACACATTGACCGAGAAGATCCAAAGAAGTCCAGTAATTCCTGGCCATTCAAAACGTATAAAACATCATTACTGTGGATATCAGACATTGCATCGCCTCGTAACGTCGCCTTTTTGTTTTGCATGGGACGCTTAAATCGTCATTATCTGGGGACAGCAGCGTATGCATGTTTTTTTCTACCTTTCCATTATGTCATCGGAAATTCCCGTAACACGCAAAGACTGTGTGACACGCTCACCATCCATTATATCTTTTGACATGCAGAGCAGCAATGAGGAAGCGCCAGTCTGGTCTGTTTTTTTTTTTTGGGGGGGGCCACTTCTTTGAATGGTACCTCATGTGTGCTTCAGGGTCCTGGGTTCTGTTTTTTTGCTTAATGTCCCGTCACACATATCGGTGATTGGCGTCTAGTGTGTTGCTCAGTCTATTGTATTTTTAGAAAAGCCCACAGAGACTCTGTTCCGTTTTGAAGTAATTTCCGCAGTGTTGGTTTGGAAATGATGCTGATATTTGTTTGATTTGCAAAGCATCGTGCTGGGTTCTGCTTCGACTGTTTCTGTGCCAGGTGTTCTTTGGCCTTGCTTTCTTGCATCTGCTGTCCGGTGTCCAGTGAAGGGCTGTCCGGACGATGTGACCTTGCTCGCTCGCCATGCCGGGCTTGTCCAGTCCAGTTCTGCCGCCTTCTCATCATGATGGTCTCCATAGTGAGTGCAGTGATGGCCTAGAGGTAACGCGTCCACGTCCGCCTAGGAAGCGAGAGAATCTGAGCGCGCTGGTTCGAATCACGGCTCAGCTGC
>NC_134906.1:3286347-3288847 GCF_041734735.1 Babylonia areolata | reverse complement strand
TGTGACAGCAAAAGGAGCAGATGTTTCGCCATTGTCCTGGACTCGAGCCTGCATGCCTTCATGGAATTGGCTGACCAAGGAAATAAATTTCCGAGGGCATCCGTACTTGGCCATGATCTTCCACAGTCCCTCTCTACTCACGGTGTCGAAGGCCTTAGTGAGGTCGACATAGGTGGAGAACAGATCAACATTTTGCTCCTGACATTTCTCTTGCAGCTGCCTTGCAGCAAACACCATGTCGGTGGTTCCGCGCTCTTTCCGGAATCCACATTGACTCTCAGGCAAATGACCTTGGTCAAGGTGTGATGTGAGGCGGTTTAGTAGGATCCTGGCAAGTATCTTGCCTGCGATGGAGAGCAAGGAAATGCCCCGATGGTTATCACAGGCTTGCCGGTTCCCCTTTCGCTTGTACAAGTGAATGATAGATGCATCTTTGAAGTCCTGGGGGATCGTCTCTTCTTTCCACATGAGTGAGTACAGCTGATGGAGCTTCTCAGTCAGCACAGTGCCTCCATCCTTGTAGACCTCTGCTGGTATGGAGTCTGAGCCAGGTGCTTTGCCACTGGATAGCAGACGGATTGCTTTCTGGGTCTCAAGAAGTGTTGGCGGATCGTCCAGTGCTTCGTTGATGGTGACTTGTGGGAGACGGTCTATGGCTTCATCATTTATGGAGGAAGGGCGATTTAAGACACTGTTGAAGTGCTCAGCCAAGCGTTCGAGAATTTTCTCCTTCTCGGTGATCAAGGTATTCCCATCTGCACTGAGGAGGGGGGATGATCCTGAGGATGTGGGGCCGTAGACTTCTTTTAAGGCATCATAGAACCTCTTCATATCGTGCCTGTCAGCATATCCCTGGATCTCATCAGCTTTGTCACTCAGCCACTTATCCTGCATCTGGCGTAACTTTTGCCGAACAGTCCTGCGGATGGCATCATACGCATCCTTTTTTGATGTGGACTTTGGGTTGCTCAGGTAGGCTTGATGCAGACGGCGCTTCTCATCCAGAAGCTGCTTGATTTCATCACAGTTTTCATCAAACCAGTCTATACATATATAGCACACTATCCAGAAATCTGCTCTGGGTGATTTACAAAAACGCTTTTGTTAACATAAAACATTACATCTATGTTACATACACACACCAAAATGTGACTACACACACACACACACACACACACACACACACACACACACACACACACACACTGCATACACACATTTTAACATACATGTGTATCTAACAGTTACCCTAACACATACGCACACATAGGCAGGCACAAACTTACATAAACACACGCACACACAATACACATTCATATACATGCATGTAGTTATGTACACATACATATGTATACACACATAGTCAAGCACAGCTAACGCAAAGAAAGTGGACCTGCCACAATTGAACTTATTGCTGAGGGAAAAGGTGAGTTTTGAGACGAGATTTAAAAGATGCGAGGGAATCAGAATGACGGAGGTTATCAGGGAGCTTATCAGGGAATTAAGAAAGTAAACTCTGTTCATCTTCTCCTGCTGTGACAACCACAAAACGACTCCAGCTGTCTACACTTTCTGCCAACGGTGTGTGGCTGTCCAAACCCCATTTCGTTAACTCACTCAGTACGGCCAGTCCTCTCTTCTCCTCTACACAGACCCCTCGGATGTCCAGTGGGTGTCTGAATGACCCAACCTTTAGCTTCCGTCGTCAGAACTGTGGTGTTCTTTGTCAACATTCACCTCTTCAGTATAAGAGCGTTCCGGTTGCAATATTTTTATGATGGTAATTGGGATGAAACGCTGTTAACGTCGTCTCTTTCGCCGTTCGCCGTATGGAAAGAGTTAAAGCCTGTTCTCGAGATTGATCA
Source organism: Babylonia areolata (assembly GCF_041734735.1). Classification (NCBI taxonomy): domain Eukaryota; kingdom Metazoa; phylum Mollusca; class Gastropoda; order Neogastropoda; family Buccinidae; genus Babylonia; species Babylonia areolata. Next base: position 3,286,982 of record NC_134906.1, on the reverse strand, counting down.
ATGTTCGTTCAGAAGAAGTGAGACGCTAACACTTTGAACACACAGTCTGATTGACAGCTGTATAGCTGGTTGAATTAGCTAATGGGCAAAAATTAACGCCTACGTGAGTGTTTGAGCACAGTACATTTTGTGAGTCAATGAGGTTTTTTTTGTTTGTTTTTTCTGTTGGAAAGAACTGGCTATTTTGCATGACTGAGGACTTCAGGATCAAACCAGGTGTTACAATGAGGCAAATCTTTCATTTTTTTTTTTTTTTCACCCCCGAGGAAGATAAAAAAAAAACCCAATAACAACAACAATAAGAAGCAGACACAAAGGAAGAAAGGAAAGGGGAAAAGAAAGAAAAAAGAAAGAAAGAAGAAAAAAAAACAACCCCAAAACCCCACGAAAAACAAGAAAAGAAAAGAAGGGGAAAAAAAAGAAAAGAAAAATAAAGTGAAAAGGAGAAAAGGAAGAGAAGATAGAGAGAGAGAGAAAAAAAAAAGAGTCGAGTGTTTGAATCTGGGTATGGGTAAACAGAGTGGATCCGAAAAAGAATAAGAATGAAGAAAAAGGAAAGAAAAAAAAAAAGGGGGGGGGGGGGGGGGGGGAGGGGAAGAAAAGAAGTAGAAAAAAGAGAAAAGAAATGACGAAAA
>NC_134906.1:3273847-3281347 GCF_041734735.1 Babylonia areolata | reverse complement strand
GGAAAGCTCTTTCTGCACAGTCTGTCTCCAGGCTGACCGTTCGAGGGCTGTTGCTTCCCAGTTGTTCTGATCGATGTTCAAGGCTTTTAGGTCCCTCTTGCACACGTCTTTGAATCGCAGCTGTGGTCTGCCTGTGGGACGTTTTCCCTGCACAAGTTCTCCGTAGAGGAGGTCTTTAGGGATCCGTCCGTCGTCCATGCGCACGACATGGCCGAGCCAGCGCATACGTCTCTGTTTCAGCAGCGTGTACATGCTGGTGCATCCAGCTGGATGCACTTGTTACATACATGAAATGAATTGACAATTGTTAATTAATCAGCACAGGATTAGAACTTAGTGTTCCTGGGTTTTGATGTTGGTTACGATTTGTTCGTTTGTGTTCCTTGTGCTTTGTTTCTTTTGGGGTTTCGCTTGTCTTTAATTCGTTTGCAATCACAACTTTGTTTTTCTTTATTGTCTTTTTTTGTTTGTTTGGTTTGTTTTTTCTCCGTCTTGTTGTTTTCTCTTTTCTTTAATTCGTTTGCAATCACAACTATTTTTCCTTATCGTCTTTTTTGTTTTGTTTTGTTTTGTTTTTTTGTTTTGTTTTCTTCTTGTTTTCTTTGTTCTTTAATTCGTTAGCAACCACTCCTTTTTTTATCGTCTTTTTTCTTGTTTTTCTTGTTGTTGTTGTTGTTGTTCTTCTTTTTCTTCGCCTTTATCATTTTATTTCATTTAATTGTTTTCTGTGTTGTATCGTTTAATGGGCAGAATTGCAATATGTCTTTTATTGCGCTTAATTCTTTGCCTATTAAAGATTCAATCAATCAAGTAATCAATCCTTCTTCTTCTCCTTCTTCTGTGATCTGTTTGTATGGGTTTTTTCTTTTCTTTAAAATCGAGAGTCATGGCTTCCTCCTCCTCCTTCTCCTTCTTCTGTGATCTGTTTGTATGGGTTTTTTCTTTTCTTTAAAATCGAGAGTCATGGCTTCCTCCTCCTCCTTCTTCTGTGATCTGTTTGTATGGGTTTTTTCTTTTCTTTAAAATCGAGAGTCATGGCTTCCTCCTTCTCCTTCTTCTGTGATCTGTTTGAATGGGTTTTTTCTTTTCTTTAAAATCGAGAGTCATGGCTTCCTCCTTCTCCTTCTCCTTCTTCTGTGATCTGTTTGTATGGGTTTTTTCTTTTCTTTAAAATCGAGAGTAATGGCTTCCTCCTCCTTCTTCTCCTTCTTCTGTGATCTGTTTGTATGGGTTTTTTCTTTTCTTTAAAATCGAGAGTCATGGCTTCCTCCTCCTTCTTCTCCTTCTTCTGTGATCTGTTTGTATGGGTTTTTTCTTTTCTTTAAAATCGAGAGTCATGGCTTCCTCCTTCTTCTTCTTCTTCGTTTATTGTCTTCTGTCTTTTGCCGTCCTTTCCTTTCCTTTTTTGTGTTTTTTTTTGTTGTTGTTTTTTGTTTTGTTTTCTGCTTTGTTTTGTTTGCCGTTTTGTTTTAGTTTGTTTTTTATTTCCTACTTGACGCTCTCCTCAACATCTTATTAAAGAACTTTCTATTGTTCCGCTTCTTTTAAAGTCATTTCTTCTCTTCTTCTCCTCTCTCTGTCTCTGTCTCTGTCTCTCTGTCTCTGTCTCTCTCTCCCCCCTTTTTTTCCCAGTTTATTCTTTCTTTCTTTTTTTCTGTTGTTTGTTTTCCTGTCAGTATTCTCTTTCTGCTTCTCTTTCCTTGTCTTCTTCGTCTTCTTCTTCTTCTGCTACTACTGCTGCTGCTTTTCGTCTTCTTCTTCCTCCTCCTCTTCCTCCTCCTCTTCCACCACCTCCTTCATCACCTCCTCCTCCTCGTTCTTCTTTCTTTCTTTCTTTATTTCTTCGTCTTTTCTCTTCATCATTGTATTGTAATGTATTTCTCCTTTTCGTCCCAACAGATTTCTCTGTGTGAAATTCGGGCTGCTCTCCCCAGGGAGAGCGCGTCGCTATACTACAGCGCCACCCCTTTTTTTTCTTTTTTTTTGTATTTTTTCCTGTGTGCACTTTTTGGTGTGTTTTTTTTTCTACCGAAGTGGATTTTTCTACAGAATTTTGCCAGGAACAACCCTTTTGTTGCCGTGGGTTCGTTTACGTGCGCTAAGTGCATGATAGCACACGGGACCTCGGTTTATCGTCTCACCCGAATGACTAGCGTCCAGACCACCAGTCAAGGTCTAGTGGAAGGGGGAGAAAATATCGGCGGCTGAGCCGTGATTCGAACCAGCGCGCTCAGATTCTCTCGCTTCCCAGGCGGACGCGTTACCTCTAGGCCATCACTTCCTCTTACCTCGTTTTTTTTTTTTTTCTCTAAAAACAGCATGCAGTATTTCAGCGCAAAGCCTTGTGACGATAATTTCCTTTCTATCATCTTTCAGTTAAACATACTTAAAAAAACAAAAAAAAACAAAAAAAAAAAAAACCTGTCTTAACCACGTTTCTTCTGTCATACCTAGTAATCCTTTGAGAGTAATGTGTGGCCAGTCCAGGTTAATGTGGCTCTTGATGCAATGTAGCCTATCCAGGCTGGGGAGAGCAGCCCGAATTTCACACAGAGAAATCTGTTGTGATAAAAAAAAAAAAAGAAATACAAATACAAATACAAAATATGCGTGTCAAGACGTGCTGTTGTGGATAAAATGGTAATGGTGACATTTCAGCTGGCTAACTTCAGCGAATATCATGTAGGTTTGTAAGACATTTATCACTTAATCTTCATTCATGTATAATGACGTTTATTAATCAATTTCATGTTGACTTATTGACGTTTATCACGTACCTTAACGCAGGTTATAATGGATAATTATAAACTGTATGTAGGTTTATTGGCTGTTGATAAATATATTTCATACACTTTTACTGGTGTGCTTATCAACTAACTTCTAAAACGTAGAACGATATTAACATGCCTACCATGCTATGAAAATAAGACGAGGCATTGATTATTTCAATAATAATAATAATAATGGATACTTACATAGCACACTATCCAGGAATCTGCTCTAGGTGCTTTACACCTACACACACACACACACACACACACACACACACACACACACACACACACACACACACACACACACACACACACACACACACACACACACACACACACACACACACACACACACACACACAATACGCAGAAAGAAAAGAAAAGAAAAAAAGAACAACTTTGTGCATGCACACCAATGAATATGTTGATGGTGAAAAGACAACAGCAACTTGCACGCATGCATACGTTCGCGCTCACACGCACGTACACGTTCACGTACACACACGCGCGCGCGCGCACACACACACGCACACACACACACACACACACACACACACACACACACACACAATACACAGAAAGAAAAGAAAAGAAAAAAGAACAAATTTGTGCATGCACACCCATGAATATGTTAATGATGAAAAAACAACAGCAACTTGCACGCATGCATACGTTCGCGCTCACACGCACGTACACGTACACACACACACACACACACACACACACACACACACACAGAGGAAAATACACCCCCCTCGCCCCCCCCCCCCCCCCCACACACACACATCTCGCTCGCTCTCGCTCTCTCTCTCTTCGGTGGGTTTGTGTGTGTGTGTGTGTGTTTGTGTGTGTGTGTGTGTGTGTGTGTGTGTGTGTGTGTGTGTGTGTGTGTCTTCTTGGGGGGTCGGGATGAGGGAGATGAGGGGGGCGGGGGGGTGGGGGTGGGTGCTGCAGAACTTTCATTGTCCTTATAACCATGAGCAGTCGGCTTGACCTTTCTGCCTTTCTTTCGTTCTACAAGTTCTCGTGTGTGTCGATTCCAAGTCTATGTTATATGTATTGAGTCTCTACTTAACCTTTGACAAGAATGTAATTTCTGTAACAGAAATAAGTCGGGATAGGCTTATAAGTATTTTAACAGTAGGAGGTATACGTATTACTATATGTATTATACGTCTTCACATTCAGGATTTTTCTCTAATGAATTGGCTGATATGCCCGCATTACAAGGTACTCACCAAGAGGACGCTCTATAGTACTGAACTCTACGATGTCTATATCAGAGATACATTTTATCAGGAAAAAAAAAAATATATATATATATACATATATCTCTGTGTGTGTGTGTGTGTGTGTGTGTGTGTGTGTGTGTGTGTGTGTGTGTGTGTGTGTCGTGGAACAGGCTCAGAGTATTACAACCGGAGTTTGACTGCCGCTTTAGAAGGAACCCAGAAAAATGTTCCCCGTATTCATAGCACAATTTTCTTTCACTACAGCGTATCGCATTTAAGACAAACTTTTATCTATATATATCAAAACGAGATGATATACTTTGGTGGGAGAAACATTTGATTTGTTTCCAGCGTAATATTTTAAATCCTTTCGTGGGTAGCATTTTTTTTTAAAGATATCTTGGAATTGTTTATGATTTCTCGATATTGTCACCAAAAAGATATGTGCATTAGACATTTGCCCCTAGGCGTTTTATGTTACTTAATTCTTTAAACTACAATATGATGCTGTCGTCACTTTTAGAATTTCCTTGTTTTCGCCCTTTCTGAATTACACCCATTTAAATGTACGTGGATTGAAGAACGTTCCATGATTCCATTCTATCTGCCCAGCACAAAGGGTTCTATGCTTATCGTACCGTATCGCATCATATTGTATTACATTGTAATCGTATTATATCGCATTACAATGTTCATCATTGTAGTATTTTGTCACAACGGATTACTCTTTCTGAAATTCGGGCTGCCCTGACGCAACAATTTGTTTCAAACGGAAAGAAATCAATAAAACTAGCGAGAGTTTATTCGATTGTATTATGTCACTTGGAACATTCTTCCTTTTGACTGATCATTTGCAAACGATGGGTCATGGAAAGTTTGCGCGCGATGCGGGTTTGTGTGTGTGTGTGTGTGTGTGTGTGTGTGTGTGTGTGTGCATGAACTGTATTTGTGCTGAGAGAGAGAGAGAGAGACAGAGACGGAGACAGACAGACAGATACAGAGACAGATACAGAGTGACAAACAGATAGAGACAGAGAGACAGAGACAGTGACAGGGACAGAGTTATGGTCAACTCTTATATTGGAGAAAAAAAATACTGTGTGTCTAGTCACGCGCGCGCGCGCCCGTGTGTGTGTGTGTGTGTGTGTGTGTGTGTGTGTAATCGTGCATGCAAGCATTCATGCATACAGATTTGTTTCGCTTCCTCTCTCTTCATATCACACTGTCTAATTTACTCAGACGATATTCTACCCACTTCTGTTCTGTTTATTGTTGAGAGTTCCCCCCCCCCCCCCCCCGACACCCCCCCCTCCCCCGTTTCTCACACACGTCAGTGGTCAGTTTGTGGACGCGCAAAGCCATCATTCTATCACTACTCTACATCATACGATGACCACTTAGCCACGCCGTCCCACTCTTCCTTAACGACTTCTTAACTGCCCCTTAATGTCTTTTCTATCACCGCTCTCGCTACTAGGCAGATTGGGGGGGGGGGGTGGAAGGGAATATTGAATATATAAATAATGTGCATAATAAACTGCTGTGTTGTGTTGTGCTGGCCAGGTCGAGAGCATCTCTGCTGGTTGGGAAAAGTTGGCGAAGCTTTTGAAAGAACATGGCATTATGCAAGTGATGATGATGGATAGGGAATTGGAGGGGAGGGGGTGGGGGGCGTGTAGACGGGTTATCATTAGTTGGCTCCATTGTTGCTGGTGTTTTTTTTCTTGTTTTTTTTCTGTTGACAGAGTTAGTTATCTGCCTGGTCTGCTCTTTTTTGAGATGCTGCTGTGAAATACGCACGTCAGCAAATTGCAGGACACTCCGGTGTGTGTGTGTGTGTGTGTGTGTGTGTGTGCGCGCGCGCGCTCGTAAGCACACACACACACACACACACACACACACACGCACGCACGCACACACACACACACACACACACACACACACACACACACACACACACACGTACCATCACACCCCATCCCATCATATCCGATCCTATCACATCACATCACATATTATACAACACGACCATCCAAGTGAAGAGCACGTGCACTTGGAATCATTTCCAGTCCACAAGACACAAAACCTTATTAATAAGGACGCATATTTTCCATACTGCCTGCTGACATTCTCCACATAAACCCAGCTATAAAAAAAAAAAAAGCGCGCATGCTTGTCAACTGGTAAACATTGAAGATTTGTGTCAACAACCTTCCGTTTTCTGTTAACTACCTTCCTATTTTCTGAACATCCTTTCCCCTGTCAACACAGCGCGTTGGGTTATGCAGCTGTCAGGCATCTGTCTGCATGCCTAGCAGATGTGGTGTAGCGTATATGGATTTGTCCGAACGCAGTGACGCCTCCACGAGAAGCTGAAACTGAAACTTACACACATCCTTTTTTTTTTTTTTTTTTTTTTACTTACTGACTGACGACATTCCATGTGTGCTTACACCTTGTTTGTGAACAACCAACTATCACTTCACTGTTAGCGTTCCCTTTCCTTCAACTATTCCCCTTTCAAGTGTTTATCAACAATCTTCAGCCATCCCGTGTCTATTAACGAACTCCATCCATCCCTTTCCTTTGTTTACCAACAATCTTCAGCCATCCCTTTCCCGTGTTTATTAACAGTCTTCAGCCATCCATTTCTTTTGTTTATTAACAATCTTCAGCCATCCCGTGTTTATTAACAATCTTCAGCCATCCCGTGTTTATTAACAATCTTCAGCCATCCATTTCTTTTGTTTATTAACAATCTTCAGCCATCCCGTGTTTATTAACAATCTTCAGCCATCCCGTGTTTATTAACGAACTCCATCCATCCCTTTCCCTTACTTATTAACAATCTTCAGCCATCCCGTGTTTATTAACAATCTTCAGCCATCCCGTGTTTATTAACGAACTCCATCCATCCCTTTCCCTTACTTATTAACAATCTTCAGCCAGCCATTTCTTTTGTTTATTAACAATCTTCAGCCATCCCGTGTTTATTAACAATCTTCAGCCATCCCGTGTTTATTAACAATCTTCAGCCATCCCGTGTTTATTAACAATCTTCAGCCATCCCGTGTTTATTAACAATCTTCAGCCATCCATTTCTTTTGTTTATTAACAATCTTCAGCCATCCCGTGTTTATTAACAATCTTCAGCCATCCCGTGTTTATTAACGAACTCCATCCATCCCTTTCCCTTACTTATTAACAATCTTCAGCCATCCATTTCTTTTGTTTATTAACAATCTTCAGCCATCCCGTGTTTATTAACAATCTTCAGCCATCCCGTGTTTATTAACGAACTCCATCCATCCCTTTCCCTTACTTATTAACAATCTTCAGCCAGCCATTTCTTTTGTTTATTAACAATCTTCAGCCATCCCGTGTTTATTAACAATCTTCAGCCTTCCCGTGTTTATTAACAATCTTCAGCCATCCATTTCCCGTGTTTATTAACAATCTTCAGCCATCCATTTCCCGTGTTTATTAACAATCTT
>NC_134906.1:3253847-3268847 GCF_041734735.1 Babylonia areolata | reverse complement strand
CCTGGGAGATCATAAAAATCTCCACCCTTTACCCACCAGGCGCCGTCACCGTGATTCGAACCCGGGACCCTCAGATTGAAAGTCCAACTCGTTAATCAGTCGGTTATTGCGCCCATTGAGCGCTGAACAATCAACCTTTCCCACAACTGAGGCCATGCCATAACGGTCTTCTTCTTCTGCGTTCACTCGCATGGATACGAGTGGGCTTTTACGTGTATGACTGTTTTTACCCCGCCATGTAAGCAGCCATACTCCATTACAGTTCTTTGGCGTTGAACGCTGAACTTCTTCTTCTTCTGCGTTCGTTGGCTGCAACTCCCACGTTCACTCGTATATACGCAACTGGGCTTTTATGTGTATGACCGTTTTTAACCCACCATGTGGGCAGCCATACTCTGATTTCGGGGGTGTGCATGCTGGGTATGTTCTTGTTTCCATAACCCACCAAACGCTGACATGGATTACAGGATCTTTAACGTGCGTATTTGATCTTCTGCTTGCATATACACATAAGGGGGTTCATGCACTAGCAGGTCTGCACATATGTTGACCTGGGAGATCGTAAAAATCTCCACCCTTTACCCACCAGGCGCCGTCACCATGATTCGAACCCGGGACCCTCAGATTGACAGTCCAACGCTTTAACCACTCGGCTATTGCGCCCGTCAGCCATGTCGGTCACCTGAGACAGCTCACTGTCTACATACCTGAAGGATTTTTGATGTGAAGGGTGACAATGGGGCTGATGGTGTTGCACATGTGTACCCACTGGAAATATTTCATTACTTTGTTAATGTTTCCCCCCACCCCACCTCCCACACACACACCGCCATGTTCCACCCACGCCAAATCTCTCCTTCCCCCGTTCCTTACACATCAAAATCTGAGACGGTGAAAGTCTTATTCAGTAACTGACTGTCCACCTTGGTAAACTTTCCCTGTCATATCAATGGACTTCAGCATTCACAGCCTTGGGGTTAGTGGGGTCAGTTGTAGTCATCCATATAGCAGGTTCTGTCTTCGGCACGTGATGAAAATTCCACACACACACACACACACACACACACACAATGTTCAATATATGTTTTGCGTGGTGTAGTGTGATGTGTAGTGCTATGCCATATCTGTGGCACAAAAAACACCTGAATATAGCCCGTTTATACATGCATTTCTTTGTGGTGATTTTACGTCGGGGTTGGGGAGGAAGGGGGCGATAATGGAGAGAAACGGGGAAGAGCGGTGATGCGTTTGTCAATGGAAATAATCACCCCTCTGCCTCTCCCACCCACCCCAGCCACCCTTTAACCTTTCACCCCCCCCCCCCCCACGCCTGACCCCCTACACACTATTCCACACCCCCACCCCTTCCTTACCTATTCAGTCCAGCGAAACAGTGAAGGAAAATCTCATGCATGACTGAATTTCATCCAAGAGTATCACCCAGTCAGTGAACTTCAGCATTCACTGCCGTGTAGGGTGGGCAGGGGTGGTCAGTTGTCGTTACCAACACGTGTGTTGGTTGGTTGATAGCACTAAGGGATGACATCGTACACTGGTCAGCATTCACTGCCGTGTAGGGTGTGCAGGGGTAGTCAGTTGTCGTTACCGACACGTGTGTTGGTTGGCTGATAGCACTAAGGGATGACATCGTACACTGGTCAGCAAATACAGCTAATAACGACGGTGAGCGGTAATTCTCACCACAGGAATGTTTAATCAGAGAGTAACTTGATGATAGTAATCGAAAGTTAAGCCTTTGTGAGTGGTTGATAATGGTGTCTCTCCCATTCTCTCTTGCTCGCTCTCTCTTTCAGTAGTAGTAGTAGTAGTAACCAACATTATTATTGTTGTGTCGTTATTCTTGTCATCGAGACAGATTGGACGACAAGGCAAGGCCTAAGATTTTGATCCTTGACTGACAAAGGATTTTTAATACACACACACACACACACACACACACACACACACACACACACACACATATATATAAATATATGCACTCAAACAACCATACTGTGTTTAGAAAATCGATTTATTAACTCTGTACATGACAACCACACTTACACCACCATCAAAACAACCCTACACACACACACACACACACACACACACACACACACACACACACACACACATTCAGGATTATTATGACTACCGAGTTAAACTGATCTCTCAGTCAAAGAAGGCTACTCAGTTGTTATGTCACACGCACCCATATACATCCACATCCATGCACAGTATGTTGGTGTAGTGTGATGTGTAGTACTATGCCATATGTGTGGTGTTTGTGTGTGGAAAAAAAACGAACACAAAAAACACCTGAATATAGCCCGTTTATACATGCATTTCTTTGTGGTGATTTTACGTCGGGGTTGGGGAGGAAGGGGGCGATAATGGAGAGAAAAGGGAAGAGAGGTGATGGAAATAATCACCCCTCTGCCTCTCCCACCCCCCCAGCCACCCTTTAACCTTTCACCCCCCCCCACGCCTCACCCCCTACACACTATTCCACCCCCCCACCCCTTTCTTACCTATTCAGCCCAGCGAAAAAGTGAAGGAAAATCTCATTCATAACTGACTTTTATCCAAGAGTATCACCCAGTCAGTGAACTTCAGCATTCACTGCCGTGTAGGGTGGGCAGGGGTGGTCAGTTGTCGTTACCGACACGTGTGTTGGTTGGCTGATAGCACTAAGGGATGACATCGTACACTGGTCAGCATTCACTGCCGTGTAGGGTGGGCAGGGGTGGTCAGTTGTCGTTACCAACACGTGTGTAGGTTGATAGCTCTAAGGGATGACATCGTACACTGGTCAGCAAATACAACTGATAACGATGGTGAACGGTAATTCCCACCACAGGAATGTTTAATCAGAGAGTAACTTGATGATAGTAATCGAAAGTTAAGCCTTTGTGAGTGGTTGATAATGGTGTCTCTCCCATTCTCTCTTGCTCGCTCTCTCTCTCTCTCTTTCAGTAGTAGTAGTAGTAGTAGTAACCAACATTATTATTGTTGTGTCGTTATTCTTGTCATCGAGACAGATTGGACGACAAGGCAAGGCCTAAGATTTTGATCCTTGACTGACAAAGGATTTTTAATACACACACACACACACATATAAATATATGCACTCAAACAACCATACTGTGTTTAGAAAATCGATTTATTAACTCTGTACATGACAACCACACTTACACCACCATCAAGACAACCCTACACACACACACACACACACACACACACACACACACATTCAGGATTATTATGACTACCGAGTTAAACTGATCTCTCAGTCAAAGAAGGCTACTCAGTTGTTATGTCACACGCACCCATATACATCCACATCCATGCACAGTATGACAAAAGACAGCAGTCGTCATCATGCAAGAGAACATATTATAAGCCAACGTTACTCAGCAGAAATCATCATAATCGTCATAAAAGTCGATGTCGTCATGTAGGTGGTTTTTTCTTTCCACTTTCAGAGATGGTTTCCCGTTCTTCTTCTTCGTCGTCGTCTTTGTTTTCTTTTCCATCCCCTGCAAAATCAGTGCAACGCAAAAGGACAACTATCAATACCATAGTAAAGATAAGTAATACAAGCACAACACAAAGCACTATATTTCTCAATAAAATCAACAGATCAAGAAGCAGCATCAGTCAATCTTTTCAAAAGCCACATCTACTCCAAAATTACATATACATGTATTATACATACTCAGGACCAGCACCACAAACGGTTGATGGTAATGTGTGCTGTGGCACATGTAAAACAAATTGCACAACATCTTATGTGAAAATCTGCTGACCGTTTTCAAAAATGACTGCAACAGTGAACTACAAGATAATGAACATAATTATCAAATACTTACCCGAATACATGGTTAGAGCTAGTCTGTGTGACAGTGAAACTGAAAGATTCCGAACATTAAAAGCATGCAAAAAGCATGCAAGGTTTACATCCCAGCCCCCTCCCAATCCACCCCCCCCTCCCCCCACCCTCCCCACACACACACATACGCACACACAATGAGAGAGATAGAGAAAGATACACACACACACACACACACAGATTTTAAATAAATCCGAAGAAAGTGGGTGAGTGAATTTGCCTTCCCATGAGTAACTTCCCACAGTTAGTAACTAACTCACCTTGTTCACGGTGAATTTGCCTCCCCATAAGTGACTTCCCAGCGTCAGTAACTAACTCACCTTGTGTTTCACATCGTTTCCTTTGTTTTCTGCCGGAGCCTCTTTGTCCACCGTGTTTACTGTCGACGGTTTCACGTGTTTTGGACAAGGGTGTCTTCCATCTTGCTCTGCTGTTCTTTCTGCCCCAGGTCTCTGATCTTCTTGTGACTGTTGGCCCTCCTCTTCTTCCCAATCCTCCCAGTTGTCCTAGGAACGAGAGAGAGAAAGTAAACCATGCTTCAGTTATCGAGTCGTTCTGAAAAGATTGTACACATGTCTACGGTTCCCTACCCGGGCTGTAAACCTAACAGGTCCATGTGTGTAACTTAATTCAGACATTGTGCCAGATATCGTTGGAAACAGAAATGAAATGATATGACAATTATATGTTATGTGACAACACGGATGGCAGTTCAGAAACATGTGTGATTTTGAAAAAATCCGCGAGTTGATCAATGCTTGCACATTTATCAATTATTCTACTCTTCCAAAGCTCAACTATTGTTTCATCCATACATTTTTGTAACAATTATTATATTATCTTAGCTGAGAAATAATCGCAGATGGGTTTTCCGTATGGGACACAAAACTTTTTTTTTCAAGATTGAGAAAGTGATCCAAAAAATATGGGGGAAAATGTGAATTATATTTTTCACGTTAGACATTTGATTCGAAGAACGCATATTGTTTAGTTTTTTTTTCTTTAATTCTTTTTATACATTAAAATGCATGTGTATCAAATCGGATAAATCATTTGATATACATCATGGAATTTTAATTTCACTGGCTAGCATTAAGACATGTGAAAAGATTGTACACATGTCCACAGGTTCCTTCCCGGGTTGTATACCTAACAGGGTTGTATACCTAACACGTCCACGTGTGTAACTTTATTCAGACATTCATTGTGCCAAATATCAAGGGAAACAGAAATAAAATGATATAACAATGATAGGATATATGACAACACGGATGACAGTTCAGAAAAATATCTGATTTCGAAAAAAAAAAAAAAAAAAAAATCAGTGAGTCGATCAATGCTTACACATTTATTATAATTATGTTACTCTTTCAAAAATCATTAACTAGTGTTTCATCCATACATTTTTCTAACAATTATTATATTAGCTTCCTTCCCGGATAGGTTCCTCTTAAATTATTTCAAAGCATTTGTGAAGCATTTTCGCAATATTCGAAATCTCTGCAGATTCAAAAGCTCAGGCAAAAGTGTTCCACACTATGAGCATCAAATTCTTTCATGATACCAATCCAAATTACATCAGTTTTGAAGACCTAAGAAAAACAACTACTGATATTAAGCAACATCAGCTTCGCACAAAATCTGCCAACTGCAAATAAAGAAGAACATTTTTTTCTGAAACAATAGCAGCTTCTTAAACTAGATCAACAACTTCATGTACACCAAAATCTGCTTGGCAAAGGAATAGAATTTACGAAATAAAGGAACTCACCTTCACGGATTCATTGTCCTCGTCTTCCCCCTTCCACTTGTTAACAGGAGCGAATGTGAACTCTAACTCCTCAGCTTTCCAAAAGTTTTCAGCCATTTTCAACAAAGTTGTTGCACAGATTCTGCTGCTGACTTTGTGGATGAGAATGTCTTTGCTGTCCGAACTGTGAACCATGCAATGAAGTGTGCAAGGCAGTTTGTGTTCCGTCCTTTTATAGCTCAGACAGCCTCGTTCTGACTGCAGCAGCACAAAGACAGTCACGTGACGTGGCCTGTGTTTCTGGTGTTGTAAGTCAGGAGGAGACAATACACCAGATTCGCTTCACTGACCACTGTTTGTACTGGTCAGTTGTGGTGACTCCGCCTTTTTCCTTCAACATATGGTCGGTCAGCTTGTGATTGACAGCTGATCTGACTTGACCAGTCGTTCGCTTTGGTTTCCCCCACGAACGTATAATTTTTGGTTTGTGGGATTCCATCTCTTTTTTTTTTTTTTTTTTTTTTTCATCTCTCTCTCTCTCTCTCTCTCTCTCTCTCTCTCTCTCTTCTCTCTGCCAGCCTGTTTGTTTGTCTATTTGTTTGTCTTTGTCTGTCTCTATCCATCTCTTAATGTAAGCATCTTCTTTCCTTCTTCTTGTCTTTGATATGATATGTTTTCCATGATATCTCTCTTGCTTTTTCACTTTCCTCTTTTTTTTCTGTTTTATTATCTTTTTTGTTGTCGTTTGTTGTTTGTTTTCCAGGCTGGATGAAAAAAACAAACAACAAAAACATGTATGCTTAATCTATTACCCTCAGAAAAAAAAAATTCAATCAATAATTCATTCAATCATTCATGGAATTAAACACGGACAAGTGAGATGAGGTAATTCAAAATCTTACACACACAAGTCACATGGCTCTAACACAACCACACACAGGGCCACGTAACAAGATGGCGGTATGTTCACACGTGTTGTAACACACTGCCTTTTTTCTATGAACTGTTCAATTATTACGGATTCAAATAAAAGTTCTTTGTGTTTAAGGTAGGAAAACGTGAATCCGACGACTGACAGCATTCATCAAAGTTATGAGCTAGAGACTTACAGAGCAAGAATTGAGTGGGTTTTTGTGTGTGTGGGTTTTTTTGTTTTGTTTTTTGGGGTTTTGTTTTTGGTGCGGTATCAATAAATATTAGTATCAATTACTCAATAACTAATATTGATACCACACCAGAAAAACAACAACAACAACAACAAAAACACTCAATACATACTGCCATCTTGTCACGTGGCCCTGTGTGTGGTTGTGTGAGAGCTATGTGAGTTGTGTATGTAAGATTGTGAATTACCGCATCTCACTTGTCCATGACCAGTTACTGTGTTCGGACAAATTCACATACGCTACACCACATCTGTCAAGCAGATCCCTGACCATCACTGTAACTCTACGCACTTCGTCAGGCCTCGAGAAAAGAAATCATTGAATTAATAGATGAATAAACAAATGAAGAATTTTTTTTTTCAAAAACATGAAGAAATGAATGCATAAATTAGATCATCTTTTCTTAAAAAAGGTAATGATAATAGACAAATGAACAAGAATAAATAAAAAGACAATAATGATAATAGATAAACAAATAAGCAACTAAGTGTAAAACACACACACACACACACACACACACACACACACACACACACACACTGACTCACACACATTCACACACAACACACAAACAGACACACACACACTCTCTCTCTCTCTATCTATCACACACACACACACACACACACACACACACACACACACACACACACACACACACACACACACACACACACAGACTTCCTGGGAAAAAAATGGTTTCCAGTCTCGACATGCATTGAATTTATCTCCACACACACAGACGCACACACACACACACACACACACACACTTTCTCACATGGAATTGCTGTTGATTACAATCAGCAGTGTATTAATTTTACTGAGTGAACAAGAGCAGTGGTCAGTTACTACAGCTTATCGTTATCAGCTATTACGGCTTATCGTTATCAGCTATTACGGCTTATCGTTTTCAGCTATTACGGCTTATCGTTTTCAGCTATTACGGCTTATCGTTATCAGCTATTACGGCTTATCGTTATCAGCTATTACGGCTTATCGTTATCAGAGCTGATAAGCTGATGGTCTGGTGATCCATTGGACTGGTCAGATGTTCCAATACCACATGTGTGTATGTGCAAATGTGTCTGTGAGTGTGTGTGTGTGTGTGTGTGTGTGTGTGTGTGTGTGTGTGTGTGTGTGTGTGTGTGTGTGAGTGAGTGGGTGGGTAGGTGTGGGTGTGTGTATGTGTGTGTGTGTGAGTGTGTGTGTGAGTGTGTGTGTGTTGTGTTGTGTGTGAGTGTTGTGTTGTGATATGTTTGTTTGTTGTTTGTTTGTGTGCGTGTGTGTGTGTGTGTGTGTGTGTGTGTGTGTGTGTGTGTGTGTGTGTGACCATCAGCTTATCAGCTTGGTCTGCAAACAATAAGCCGTAATAGCTGAAAACGATAAGCCGAACTGACCTCTGGTGTTGTTCAGTGAGTAAATACGCTGCTGATTGTAAATGACAGCAAAATCCTTGTGATAAATCGTCTGTGTGTGTGTGTGTGTGTGTGTGTGTGTGTGTGTGTGTGACCATCAGCTTATCAGCTTGGTCTGCAAGCAATAAGCCATAACAGCTGAGAATGATAAGCCGAACTGACCTCTGGTGTTGTTCAGTGAGTAAATACGCTGCTGATTGTAAATGACAGCAAATCCTTGTGATAAAGTGTGTGTGTGTGTGTGTGTGTGTGTGTATGTGTGTGTGTGTGTGTGTGTGTGCACGTGTTGTGTTCTCTCTCTCTTTCTGTCTCTCTCTTACTATCTGTGTGTGTGTGTGTGTGTGTGTGTGTGTGTGTGTTGTGTTCTCTGTCTCTGTCTCTATCTCTCTCTTTCTCTTACTATCTCTGTGTGTGTGTGTGTGTGTGTGTGTGTGTGTGTGTGACCATCAGCTTATCAGCTTGGTCTGCAAGCAATAAGCCGTAATAGCTGAAAATGATAAGCCAAACTGACCGCTGGTGTTGTTCAGCGAGTAAATACGCTGCTGATTGTAAATGACAGCAAATCCTTGTGATAAAGTGTGTGTGTGTGTGTGAGTGTGTGTGAGTGTGTGTGTGCGTGTGTGCATGTGTGTGTGTGTGTGTGTGTGTGTGTGTGTGTGTGCATGTGTGTGTGTGTGTGTGTGTGTGTGTGTGTGTGTCGTAGAGGGTGTGGGGGGTACTAGATGAGTGTGAAGTGCTCTATGTTCGTTGCGAAATGGGGAGGACACAAAAATGCAAACACCGTGACGTTGTTCAGCTGGTAGATATATGATAGTCAGTCGTGTCCAACTATGACCATCAGAACAGCAGAGGAAGCAACTGCTGTTCTGACAATTTGGGCTAGAATTTGATTATAGTGGAGAGTGTCTTGCCCAAGTTACATCCCCACTCTCTCGACCAAGACAGTTTTAGGACAGTCGGTGTTGGGATGGAGAATTTTTTTCTGAGAGTAATAGATTAAGTATACATGTTTTTGTGTGTGTTTTTTGTTGTTTTTTTTCATCCAGCCTGGAAAACAAACAACAAACGACAACAAAAAAGATAATAAAACAGAAAAAAGAGAGAAAAGTGAAAAAGTAAGAGAGATATCATGGAAAACATATTATATCAAAGACAAGAAAAAGGAAAGGAGATACATTAAGAGATGGACAGAGACAGACAAAGACAAACAAATAGACAGACAAACAAAGAGACTGGCAGAGAGAACACACACACACACACACACACACACACGGAGTAAGAGGGAGAGGTGAAAAAAAAAAGAGATGGAAACCCCCAAACCAAAAATTATACGTTCGTGGGGGAAACCAAAGCGAACGACTGGTCCACTCGGATCAGCTATCAATCACAAGCTGACCGACCATATGTTGAAGGAAGAAGGTGGAGTCACCACAACTGACCAGTACAAACAGTGGTCAGTGAAGCGAATCTGGTGTATTGTCTCCTCCTGACTTACATCACCAGAAACACAGGCCACGTCACGTGACTGTCTTTGTGCTGCTGCAGTCAGAACGAGGCTGTCGGAGCTATAAAAGGACAGAACACAAACTGCCTTGCACACTTCATTGCAGGGTTCACAGTTCGGACAGCGAAGACATTCTCATCCACAAGGTCAGCAGCAGAATCTGTGCAACAACTTTGTTGAAAATGGCTGAAAACTTTTGGAAAGTTGAAAGGTTAGAGTTCACATTCACTCCTGCTGTTAACAAGTGGAAGGGGGAAGACGAGGACAACGAATCCGTGAAGGTGAGTTCCTTTGTTTCGTAAATTCTATTCCTTTGCCAAGCAGATTTTGGTGTACATGAAGTTGTTGATCTAGTTTAAGAAGCTGCTATTGTTTCAGAAAAAAAATGTTCTTCTTTATTTGCAGTTGGCAGATTTTGTGTGAAGCTGATGTTGATTAATATCAGTAGTTGTTTTTCTTAGGTCTTCAAAACTGATGTAATTTGGATTGGTATCATGAAAGAATTTGATGCTCATAGTGTGGAACACTTTTGCCTGAGCTTTTGAATCTGCTGAAATTTCGAATATTGAAAAAATGCTTCACAAATGCTTTGAAATAATTTAAGAGAAACCTATCCAGGAAAAAAGTTAAGATAATATAATAATTGTTAGAAAAATGTATGGATGAAACAATATTTAATGATTTTTGAAAGAGTAGCATAATTATAATAAATGTGTAAGCATTGATCGACTCACTGATTTTTTTTTTGATTTTTTTTTTTTAATTTTTTTTCGAAATCAGATATTTTTCTGAACTGTCATCCGTGTTGTCGTATTTCATATCATTGTTATATCAGTTCATTTCTGTTTCCCTCGATATTTGGCACAATGAATGTCTGAATAAAGTTACACACATGGACGTGTTAGGTATACAACCCGGGGAGGAACCTGTGGACATGTGTACAATCTGTTCACATGTCTTGATGCTAGCCAATGAAATTAAAATTCCATGATGTGTGTTAGATGATTTATCCAATTTAATGTACATGCATCTCAATATAAAAGAAATGAAAAGAAAAATGCGTTGTTTGAATCAAATGTCTAATGCGAAAAATATAATTCACATTTTTCTCCATATTTTTTGGATCACTTTCTCTATCTTGAAAAAGAAAAAAATGTTTTGTGTCCCATACGGAAAACCCATCTGTGATTATTTCTCAGCTAAGATAATGTAATAATTGTTACAAAAATGTATGGATGAAACACTAGTTGAGTTTTGGTAAGAGTAGCATAATTGATAAATGTGCAAGCATTGATCAACTCGCGGATTTTTTTTTTTTTTAAATCAGACATGTTTCTGAACTACCATCCGTGCTGTCACATAACGTATAATTGTCATATCATTTCATTTCTGTTTCCATCGATATCTGGCACAATGTCTGAATTAAGTTACACACGTGGACCTGTTAGATTAACAGCCCGGATAGGGAACTGTAGACATGTGTACAATCTTTTCACAATGACTCGATAACTGAAGCATGGTTTACTTTCTCTCTCTCGTTCCTAGGACAACTGGGAGGATTGGGAAGAAGAGGAGGGCCCACAGTCACAAGAAGATCAGAGACCTGGGGCAGAAAGAACAGCAGAGCAAGATGGAAGACACCCTTGTCCAAAACACGTGAAACCGTCGACAGTGAACATGGCAGACAAAGAGGTTCCGGCAGAAAACAAAGGAAACGATGTGAAACACAAGGTGAGTTATTTACTAACGCTGGGAAGTCACTTAAGGGGAGGCAAATTCACTGTGAACAAGGTGAGTTAGTTACTAACTGTGGGAAGTTACTCATGGGAAGGCAAATTCACTCACCCACTTTCTTCGGATTTATTTAAAATCTCTCTATCTGTGTGTGTGTGTGTGTGTGTGTGTGTGTGTGTGTGTGTGTGTGTGTGTGTTTCTCTATCTCTCTCATTGTGTGTGCGTATGTGTGTGTGTGGGGGGGGGTGGATTGGGAGGGGGCTGGGATGTAAACCTTGCATGCTTTTTGTATGCTTTTAATGTTCGGAATCTTTCAGTTTTACTGTCACACAGACTATAGCTCTAACCATGTATTCGGGTAAGTATTTGATAATTATGTTCATTATCTTGTAGTTCACTGTTGCAGTCATTTTTAAAAATGGTCAGCAGATTTTCACGTAAGATGTTGTGCAGTTTGTTTTACATGTGCCACAGCAAACATTACCATCAACTGTTTGTGGTGCTGGTCTTGAGTATGTATAGTACATGTAATTTTGGAGTAGATACGGCTTTTGAAAAGATTGACTGATGCTGCTTCTTGATCTGTTGATTTTATTGAGAAATATAGTGCTTTGTGTTGTGCTTGTATTATCATTACTATGATATTGATAGTTGTCCTTTTGCGTTGCACTGATTTTGCAGGGGATGGAAAAGAAAACAAAGACGGCGACGAAGAAGAAGAACGGGAAACCATCTCTGAAAGTGGAAAGAAAAAACCACATACATGACAACATCGACTTTTATGACGATTATGATGATTTCTGCTGAGTGACCTTGGCTTATAATATGTTCTCTTGCATGATGATGACTGCTGTCTTTTGTCATACTGTGCATGGATGTGGATGTATATGGGTGCGTGTGACATAACAACTGAGTAGCCTTCTTTGACTGAGAGATCGGTTTAACTCAGTAGTCATAATAATCCAGTTGTTGCTGAATGTGTGTGTGTGTGTGTGTGTGTGTAGGGTTGTTTTGATGGCGGTGTAAGTGTGGTTGTCATGTACACAGTTAATAAATCGATTTTTGAAACACACTCTGGTTGTTTGAGTGCACATATGTATTTTATTAAAAATCATTTGTCAGTCAAGGATCAAAATCTTAGGCCTTGCCTTGTCGTCCAATCTGTCTCTGTGACAAGAATAACGACACAACAATAATAATGTTGGTTACTACTACTACTACTACTGCAAGAGATAGAGAGAGCGAGCAAGAGAGGGAATGGGGGAGACACCATTATCAACCACTCACAAAGGCTTAACTTTCGATTACTATCAAGTTACTCTCTGATTTAACATTCCTGTGTTGAGTAACTATTCATCATCGTTATCAGTTGTATTTGCTGACCAGTGTACGATGTCATCCCTTAGTGCTATCAACCAACCTACACACGTGTTGGTAGCGACAACTGACCACCCCTGCCCCCCCTACACGGCAGTGAATGCTGAAGTTGACTGACTGGGTGATACTCTTGGATGAAAGTCAGTAATGAATGAGATTTTCCTTCACTGTTTCGCTGGACTGAATAGTTAAGGAAGGGGTGGGGGGGTGGAATAGTGTGTAGGGGGTCGGGGGGGGGGGGGGGGTATGAAAGGTTAAAGGGTGGCTGGGGAGGTGGGAGAGGCAGAGGGGTGATTATTTCCATTGACAAACGCATCACCGCTCTTCCCCGTTTCTCTCCATTATCGCCCCCTTCCTCCCCAACCCCAACGTAAAATCACCACAAAGAAATGCATGTATAAACGGGCTATATTCAGGTGTTTTTTGTGGGGGGTTTTCTACACACAAACACCACACATATGGCATAACACTACACATCACACTACACCACGCAAAACTCCACATGCCACAGAATATATATCTAACATTGTGTGTGTGTGTGTGTGTGAAATTTTCATCACGTGCCGAAGACAGAGCCTGCTATATGGATGACTACAACTGACCCCACTAACTCCAAGGCTGTGAATGCTGAAGTCCATTGATACGACAGGGAAAGTTTCCCAAGGTGGACAGTCAGTTACTGAATAAGACTTTCACCGTCTCTGATTTTGATGTGTAAGGAACGGGGGAAGGAGAGATTTGGCATGGGTGGAACATGGTGGTGTGTGTGTGTGTGTGTGGGGAGGAGGGAGGGGGTACATTAACAAAGTAATGAAATATTTCCAGTGGGTACACATGTGCAACACCTGTCAGCCCCATTGTCACCCTTCACATCCAAAATCCTTCAGGTATGTAGACAGTGAGCTCTCTCAGGTGACCGACACAGCATGGCCTCAGTTGTGGGAAAGTTTGATTGTTCAGCGCTCAATGGGTGCAATAGCCGAATGATTAAAGCATTGGACTTTCAATCTGAGGGTCCCAGGTTTGAATCACGGTGACGGCACCTGGTGGGTAAAGGGTGGAGATTTTTTATGATCTCCCAGGTCAACATATGCGCAGACCTGCTAGTGCCTGAATCCCCTTCGTGTGTATACGTAAGCAGAAGATCAAATACGCACGTTAAAGATCCTGTAAACCATGTCAGCATTCAGTGGGTTATGAAAACAAGAACATACCTAGCATGCACACCTCCGAAATCAGAGTATGGCTGCCCACATAGTGGGTTAAAAACGGTCAAACACATCAAAGCCCAGTCGCGTATATACGAGTGAACGTGGGAGTTGCAGCCCACGAAGAAGTTCAGCGTTCAACGCCAACGAACTGTAACGGTAACTTTACCATATTTCATATAAACCGTCCAGTATTGCACTTACTTCGCCGAGTTTCGGTTGAAGATTATCCCACCTGAAGTGCTTGCGTATATCCGTCTCCTACACGAATGCCACGTGTGTGGCAGGGTCTTACTTTGATCCAGTTTGAAATGTGAATTTATTTCCTTTGATTTTTATGTTGCGATTGTCCAGGACTACTCAACAAAACGGGAGTTAATCACATTCACTTTTACTTGATATTTTCCACAGTAGGTGCCCTTCTCTTGGGGTGAATCAGTTTTCACATGTGCAGGACAGAGGGACAATAGAATATCAACTCAGCTCAAGCCGACCAAGCTTGTTCCTGAAATTAACTTCACTTGTGCAACTGGTGCTGGACAAGTCAGGAGCATCCTTGGTTTGCTGCCGTTCTGGTACCCCGTGTGTCCTTTCAGCTCACTGTTGAGAGGCGTTAACCCTTTCACCGCCAGTCAATTTAGAGTATAAAATTCCCTTGTAATGTAAACACAGAAAAGACAGTGGCTAAGAATATCTGGGGATTTCCCCTGTGGTGTATAGAAAATATGTCCTATCCTACCACCGAACATTAAGAGCAATAGGTTCATGGATAACAGAGCAATTAATGCGTAATTGATCTTCTGCTTGCGTACACACACAAAGGGGGTTCAGGCACTAGCAGGTCACATCAGCATATACGCTGACCTGGGAGATCAGAAAAATCTCCACGCTTTACCCACCAGGTGCCGTTACCGAGATTTGAACCCAGGAGCCTCAGATTGCCGGGCAAGAT
>NC_134906.1:3248847-3251347 GCF_041734735.1 Babylonia areolata | reverse complement strand
CCAGGTCTATATTCCCCCAGGTTCATGTCTCCCTTAGTATATATTCCCCCAGGTCCATGATCCCCTCGGTCTATATCATATTCCCTCGAGTTCATGTCCCCCCAGGTCTATATTCCCCAAGATCTATGTTCCCCTGGGTCCATGTTCCCACAGTTCTATATTCCCCCATGCCTATATTCCTCTGGCCCATGTCCCCCTTGGTCTATATTCCTCAGGTCTATATCCCCCCCAGGTCTATATTCCTCATGTCTATATCCCCCCAGGTCTATATTCCTCAGGTCTATATCCCCCAGGTCTATATTCCTCAGGTCTATATCCCCCAGGTCTATATTCCTCATGTCTATATCCCCCAGGTCTATATTCCTCAGGTCTATATCCCCCAGGTCTATATTCCTCAGGTCTATATCCCCCCAGGTCTACATTCCACAAGTCTATATTCCCCGAGGCCCAGGTCCCCACGGTCTATATCCACGAGACTCACGTCCCCCAGGTCTATATCTACCAGACCCACGTCCCCCAGGTCTATATCTACCAGACCCACGTCCCCCAGGTCTATATCTACCAGACCCACGTCCCCCAGGTCTATATCTACCAGACCCACGTCCCCCAGGTCTATATCTACCAGACTCACGTCCCCCAGGTCTATATTCACCAGACATGTCCCCCATATCTATATCTACCAGACCCACGTCCATACAGGTCTACATTCCCCAAGATCCATGTCCCCTCAGGTCTACACTCACCAGACCCACGTCCCCCAGGTCTATATCTACCAGACCCACGTCCCCCAAGTCTATATCTACCTGACCCACGTCCCCCAGGTCTATATCTATCAGACCCACGTCCCCCAGGTCTATATCTACCAGACTCACGTCCCCCAGGTCTATATCTACCAGACCCACGTCCCCCAGGTCTATATCTACCAGACCCACGTCCCCCAGGTCTATATCTACCAGACTCACGTCCCCCAGGTCTATATCTACCTGACCCACGTCCCCCAGGTCTATATCTACCAGACCCACGTCCCCCCAGGTCTATATCTACCAGACCCACGTCCCCCAGGTCTATATCTATCAGACCCACGTCCCCCAGGTCTATATCTACCAGACCCACGTCCCCCAGGTCTATATCTACCAGACCTACGTCCCCCAGGTCTATATCTACCAGACCCACGTCCCCCAGGTCTATATCTACCAGACCTACGTCCCCCAGGTCTATATCTACCAGACCCACGTCCCCCAGTCTATATTCCCACAGGTCTATACTCCACAGGTTATATTCCCCGAGACGTAGGTCTCTCGAGGTCTATATTCTCCTAAGTCCATACGCCCCCCCCCCCCCCTCCCCACTGCCGCCGGCCCTCCCCCACCCCCTCCCGATCCCCCGCATACGTTATCGATCTTTTAATGTGGTGTATGCTATCGATCTTCTGATGCACTGTTGTGTATCATCGACTTCCGCCCCCCCCCCCCCCCATCCCTCCCCCCCCTCCCGGCCCCACTGATCTTCTAATGAGTTGAGGGTCTGTTGAACACGCAACGGAAATACCCGTTAACCGTAAACACACCTGCCGTGCGCAGATGGTTTTGTTATGGCCAGCGACAGTTTGTCCCGCAACACCTGCTCCTGAATAAACACGTTAATCGGGCGGTATTTAAAAAAAAAAATCCATTGCCTTGTATAAATTATGTCTGAGCTTTCACCTGTGCGCGGCTTCATATTAAGCGGCGAGCGTTCGCGTTCGTGTTGAGATGAAACAGTGCTGTGGACTAGAATACAACATCTCCCGTGTCACCCAGATTCGTGTGGTCCTGCTTTTACTAGAAAAAAACCCCAAAAAACAACAGCAGCAACAACAACAACAACATCAATAACAGCAACAACAACAATGACAGCAGCAACAGCAACAACAACAACAGTAACAACAGCAAAAGTTATATGCAGCAGCTGTGCAGATATAGTCCGCAAGACCGAGGGGGGTACCGTGCACTCTGGCTTGCAAAATGCTTTCTCCGATGTCTTGGAGGAATACCTAAAAGTTTTTAAAAGGCTGTTGTTGCACAACTTCATCATCGAATTATTTTTTATTCTGAAGCGTTTAAAAGCAAGCTCTATGCTATGGGCTTAGGTCCTAAAACAATTGCAGACATGTCCATGCGATATAGGAAGTCTGCAGGTTCCAGCAGTCACCGTCTAACTATGTCTTGAATGAAGCTTCTCTGACTGACGCTGCAGCCGTTTGTATTAGAAATACAGACAAATGGCTCTCCAGTCGATTCATCAAAATGTATAATGAAGTATGGGACTTCCTCAACCCTTGACTGGAGATTGTTTCATGTTTGCTCTTTTCTTGACGCCATTTCCTCTATTTTCTTTTACCATCAGCAGGCCCACTTTAACAGTTTCAGTTTCAGTTTCAGTAGCTCAAGGAGGCGTCACTGCGTTCGGACAAATCCATATACGCTACACCACATCTGCCAAGCAGATTCCTGACCAGCAG
>NC_134906.1:3238847-3243847 GCF_041734735.1 Babylonia areolata | reverse complement strand
GAACCTGCAGTACAGCGGCCGCCGAGTTCCGCTGGCGTCCTGGAGCGGGCTGTCCATGTCCATTCCCGACGTTGTGCACCACAGCCTGACCCTGGGCGGGACGTTCGACCCCTCCTTCATGGCCCTCGAGCCGCGCGACTGCAGCCACAGTCTGTCCGGGCACTTCCAGTCCTGGCGGTACTTCCAGCCCTGCCAGGCTGAGGTGAGGCGAGCCACGCGCTTCAAAGACCACGTCGTCACCGAAGCTGTCCAGATCGTCACTGACCTGAGGAAGAGGCTGCCGCGACGAACGTTGGTCGGGGTGCACGTGCGGCGAGGGGACTACCTCCTGCCCCGCCAGGTGGAGATGGGCAGAAGAGTCGCTCCCCCTGACTACTTCCTTCGAGCGATGACGTACTTCCGCAGGTTTCGTGATGTCACGTTCGTGGTCCTTTCCCAGGACCCAGACTGGTTCTGGGCTCAGGTGACGTCTTCAGCTGGGGACGTGATCATGCTGAAGATGTCGGCCTCCCCCGAGGTGGACATGGAGGTCTTGTCGCGGATGGACCACCTCATCATGAGCGTGGGAACCTACGGCTGGTGGTCGGCCTACAAGAACTTCAACGGCACTGTCGTCTACTTCAAGGATTTTTACGCGCCCGGTTCCACGGTGGCTGAAAAATTCCAGAACGTCACAGAATATTTCATTCCTGAGTGGATTCCGATGTGACTGCCTGGAGGCCAAGCAAACAGCCAGCATAGAATTATCAACAGACAAGAATGGACACAACCAAGTGCAGGATACATACAGTACAGGCACAACAAAAATTATAGGATGGACTCAGTATAATCCAGTTATCCGTGATGACGAAAGTGTCAGATTTCCCCTTAAAAAAAAAAAAAGAAAAAAAAAGCTTTGAGCCTGTGTGAGGTGTTGTATTTCGATTTGTTTCATTAACAGGGGTTGAGGTGGAGGGGGGGCGGAATGGGGGAGCGGGGGGGGTGGGGGGGGGGCGAGGGGGAGGGGATTGAAGAAGGAAGAGAGAGAGAGAGAGAGAGAGAGAGAGAGAGAGAGAGAGAGAGAGAACAGAATGTAGAAAAGATAGAGTACAAAATGTAGCTGCCTGTGCACACACCCCTCCATTTCCGACCTTACCACAAATTCACCTGGACAGTAGGGAATGTATGCTGCCAAAGTAACTAAACTGAACTGAACTTGGGTCCGCACGCGCGCAGACACACACACACAATCAGCGGTAATCAATGTACGCCCCCCCCCCCCCCACACACACACAGCACGGAGCAGTGCTCAAAAATACACACAGTCAGCACATAGCTGTACTCAGAAAGATTCCTAAACCTGCAGCATATAGCGGCGCTCAAATTACCCACAAACGCAGCATGCAGTGGTGCCAGTGATACCCATAGAGGCAGCATACAGCTGTGCTCAAGACACCCATACTCGCAGCATATAGCTGTGCTGAAGATACCCACACTGGAAGCATATATCTGTGCTCAAGATACCCATACTCGCAGCATATAGCTGTGCTCAAGATACCCATGATGGAGTAGGTAGGCAGGCTTATCTGTCGGTGTGTGTCCTCATATGGGAGAAGAATTTGTATTTCTTTCCTTTTAATTGTTAACAAGAAAAACGAGGTCATGTCTTCAAATACAACCTACCTTCTATTCGGCCTAACTCAGAGGGAAGCGGTTTTTAGAATTTTCGGATTTTGAAGCAAACCTCAACGAAATGAACCATTAATGATTCAGAAAAAAAACCCAGCTTAATTCGGGAGACTTACAACCTGTTATTGGTGTGACTGAAGATTTTTTTTTTTTCAAGAGAAAATGGCAATGTTAAATTTACCACGAACACACAGACACAGACAACCGAACAGCGGGTTAAAACATAGACTCACGTTGTTTACACAAGTGAGTCAAATAGGGAAACAAGTCGCTGTGATGGGATCTTCTTCTTCTTCTGCGTTCATGGGCTGCAACTCCCACGTTCACTCGTATGTACACGAGTGGGCTTTTATGTGTATGACCGTTTTTACCCCGCCCTGTAGGCAGCCATACTCCGCTTTCGGGGGGTGTATGCTGGGTATGTTGTTGTTTCCATAACCCACCGAATGCTGGCATGGATTACAGGATCTTTAACGTCTGTATTTGATCTTCTGCTTGCGTATACACACGAAGGGGGTTCAGGCACTGGCAGGTCTGCACATATGTTGACTTGGGAGATCGGAAAAATCTCCACCCTTTACCCACCAGGCGCCGTCACCAAGATTCGAACCCGGGACCCTCAGATTGAAAGTCCAACGCTTTAACCACTCGGCTGTTGCGCCCGTCGCTGTGATGGGATCAATTCTGATTTGCCCGAAAATCATTGTTCCCCCTCTTCTCATTCGGTCATGTCTTGTCTACTGGAGCGAATGCTCCATTCACAAACCATCATTCAACAAATCTTCACTACACCTGACACGCATCCTTCAGAAACAGGCAATTTCTTTTCTTTGATTTTATTGTACAAAGACTAAAAAAAAAGACACATCAAACACAACATTACTTGAACACAACATACCCATAAAGAAGTGACCGATACAGCTTTGCCATCATTCTGTGACACCTCAATGCAAGGAGGTTCAACAAAAACTGAAATGTTTGATGGTAAACACCACACATACACACACATAATGTTCCATAGCAAGTCACAACATTCACATCAACAGGTTACTACCTTTTTTTTTTTTTTTTTTTTTTTTTTTTTTTTACGAAACCATGTTCTTTGTAGATTTTCTGGCCAATGATCATAATAGCGATTTCAAGCACCAGTCTCCTGAGCAGGTTAACTCTCTCCATACGAACGGCGAAAGAGACAACGTTAACAGCGTTTCACCCCAATTACCATCATCAAAATATTGCAAGCGGAAGGCTCTTATACTGAATAGGTGAATGTTGACAAAGAATACCACAATTCTGACGACGGAAGCTAAAGGTTGGGTCATTCAGACACCCACTGGACATCCGAGGGGTCTGTGTAGAGAAGAGAGGACTGGCTGTACTGAGTGAGTTAAGCTCTAAGAACACATGAAAAAAAAAAAAAAGGAAAGCAATGCACATGAACAAGAAATATCAAAATCTCTTCCTTAATAAAGAGTGACTTAAGAACACTGCAGTAAGAAAACCTGAAGTAACATCATATACTCTCACAAAATTTTAATGTGTGTGTGTGCACAAAAACAACATGGAAATACTGTTTTGGTTCACTTTCGTTGGTGTTGATCCCTAAATGAAACCCAAGATTTCATTAAAAAAGAGGCTAAATGCCTACCCCCACCCCCCAGACGCCCCACAACACACACACATCAATGTGCAAAGTAAAAGGCTACCCTTGTTTATTTTGTCACAAAGATTTTTTTTTTTTTTCAAACACCATTCAAACACAACATATCAATTTAAAACAAAAAATACATTTTGATACATAGAAATATATGCAGAAACTAAGTAAAACTGAAACTGTTTAATTCTTTTTTTTTTTTTTAAGGAAAGAAAAGAAAGAAAGACAGATCTCTACTGGGTCAAGCAATCAGAACTCGTCAAGAAAACAAAATATCATAAAGAACACAACTGAAATATATGGCAAGAGAGAGACAAGAGGAAGATCTGCTCAAAGTCTAATCTTTAAAAGATATACTTGTTAAAACATTATAAACTACAGATCATTCTACCCCCAACCTGTGTATGTGTGTGTGTGTCCTGCAAGGGACTGTGGAGGGAGGGTGCAGACAGGGGTGGCAGAAGGAAGAGCTGGTCCGACAACGTCAAGGAATGGACCAAAATGACGATGCCAGATCTCCTCACGACAGCTGCCAACGTAACGGCGTGGCGAGCTATGACATCTTCCTCATGTCCCCCCAACGACCCCAGCGGTCGAGGGAATGAGTGAGTGAGTGAGTGAGTGTGTGTGTGTGTGCGTCAATGTGTTTGTGTGGAGGGGTATGGGACATGGGGGTGAGGTGTGAGATGTGTTTGACTCGTGAGTGACGTAACGTTCTCAAAATAGTATTTTAACATTATTATCATCAATCATGGTGGGAGGTGGGAGAGTTGTGAGTAATCTTACTGGTTTTTGAAATAGTATTAAAACATGTTTGCATCTTAAAATCATTATCATGGGGGTGAAATGGAAGATGTTACACCATTCTAAAAATAATATCGACAGTGTGTGTGTGTATGTGTGTGTGTGCGCACGTGTTTTGCTAGTGTTCTGATGTGTATATCAATTTTTCTTTCTTTTTATTTTTTCTGGTGTGTGTACATGTATATGTGTATGTGCATGTGTGCTTGTGTGTGCGGGGGGGTGCAAGTACACGTGTCCATGAACATTTGTGTAACGCGTTGTAAGCTCCTAGAGAGGAACGGCATTTCACATACATGAACAATTCTCATTGAAAAGGGGCTAAAAGCCGAACCAAAATATTCACTGTCCCATTACGACCATGAGAACCAACACCTACAGGCCTGGGTTGGCAGTGTGAAAGAGATCAAACAGCTAATGCCCATGAAGGTCAAACACAAACATCATTGTCTGGTTCATAACAACTCCCATTTTAAGGACATTTTTCTGTAAAACCTCCTAACAAAATCTCTTATTAAAGAAACAAAAACAATAACAACAAAAAACGCTTTGAAAAAAAAGAAACCCTACACATCCCCCCCCCCCCCCCCCCCAACCCCCCCAACCCCCCGCCACTCCCCAAAAAACCCAAAACAAAAACCACCAACAACGAACCGCCTAGGAAGCGAGAGAATCTGAGCGCGCTGGTTTGAATCACAGCTCAGCTGCCAATATTTTCTCCCCATCCACTAGACCTTGAGTGGTGGTCCGGATGCTAGTCATTCGGATGAGTTAATAAACCGAGGTCGCATGTGCAGCATGCACTTAGCGCACATGAAAGAACCCATGGAAACGAAAGGGTAGTCCCTGGCAAAATTATGCAGATAAATCCACTTTG
>NC_134906.1:3228847-3233847 GCF_041734735.1 Babylonia areolata | reverse complement strand
TTTCCATCTACTCTGAATTGTTATAATGAATTCGTATACAAAATAAAACGGTAGTCGACCCAAGAAAGTCCGGGGAAAAAAAACACAAAAAAAACAAAAACACCAAACTGAACAAAACAGCAGCGGACAACACAACACAACACAACACAGGACCATCAACACACAACAACCCAGTCCCCAACCCACCTTCTTGGTGTAGCCCTCCATGGACTCCACAATGGCGTCCTCCAGCCACAGCCTCAGGGGGTTCCCCACCCACGCGTGACCCGCTGAAGTCTCCTTCACTGCCGTCGTCGTCGTCGCCTCCTGACCCCCTTCCGCTGCCTTGGCGGCGGCTTCTGGCCAGTAGCACTCCACCCGCTCGGTTCGCGGAGGCCCTTCCACCTTCAGCTCTTCCGCCCGCTTCACAAATTCCGACATTGGGATGGCTTTGGAGAAATCCTCTTGGTTGCTGAACTGTTTATGCAAAGAAAAAAAAGAAGAGAAAGGTCAGTTCCTTGGAAGAAAGGAGGGTGGGGGTGCGGGAATACAGTGGTGATACTGTCATTAATTTTTTTTTCCAACAGTTTATACCATGATCATAATTTTCTTCTTTTTTTTTTTTTTTCCGCTTCGATTTCTGGATCAGAAGTGAAGTTTTCTAGATATTACCATGCAACTTGGATGATATCAAATCAAAAACTGTGCTGGCAAAAAAAACAACAACCCCAAAAACCCCCCCAGCTGACTGCTGCATGGTGTGGTAAACACACACATACAAGCACACACACAAACACCCTTCTTCCCCCACTCACGCCCCTCTCCCCCCTGTTTTTTTCCCCTCCATCTGATATCAGTTAAAAGTGGAAAGACATTAAACTGAAGACTACTACGACAAGTACTACTACTAGACACACACACACAATGGGTTGGGGGTGGGTGAGAAGAACCTGCCTAGCTGACAGACAACACGTGACAGACACAGACACACAAACACACACATGACAGCGACATGCACAGACACACCAACACAAAATTACAACACACACACACACACACACAGAAGGAACCTGACTAGATCCCAGGATGAGAGACAAAACAACCACACACACACACACACACACACAGAGGGGGAGCCTAACTGGATCTCAAGGCAGACACAACACATGACAGATACAGACACACAAACAAAAAACACAACTTACAGACACACACAGGGGGAGCCTAACTGGATTCCAAGGTTGACAGGCAACACACCACAGACACACAAACACACACACACACAGGGTAAACCTGACTGGATCTCAAGGCCGACAGACAACACACAACTGACACAGACACACAAACACATACACACAGGGAGAACCAAACGAGTATAGTCAGTCGTGTCCGACTATGACCATCAGAACAGCAGAGGAGGCAACTGCTGTCCCGACTATTTGGGCTAGAATTTGATTATAGTGGAGAGTGTCTTGCCCAAGTTACATCCCCACTCTCTCGGCCAAGAGGGTTTTAGGACAGTCAGCGTTGGGATGGTTCCCAAAGGCCAACCACAAGGTTGCAGCACTAAGAGCCAGTGCAATTTTGCCTCCTAGTTTGAGAGTCATAGTCCTTCACAAAAGACTAAGCTGTAAATGGTTTCCCATTGACTGGAGAAACCATTGATAATACAGCTCTCACTTTGCTGTTGGCCCAAATGTAAACTTATGTCAATCCGTGATATAAGCCGAGTGTTGCAAACACCCGACAAACAGCACACAACAGACTTCTTCTTCTTCTGCGTTCGTGGGCTGCAACTCCCACATTCACTCGTATATACGCGAGTGGGCTTTTACGTGTATGACCGTTTTTACTCCGCCATGTAGGCAGCCATACTCCGCTTTTGGAGGTGTGCATGCTGGGTGTGTTCTTGTTTCCATAACCCACCGAACGCTGACATGGATTACAGGATCTTTAATGTGTGTATTTGATCTTCTGCATGCGTATACACACGAAGGGGGTTCAGGCACTGGCAGGTCTGCACACATCTTGACCTGGGAGATCAGAAAAATCTCCACCCTTTACCCACCAGGCGCCTTCACCGTGATTCGAACCCGGGACCCTCAGATTGATAGTCCAACGCTTTAACCACTCAGCTATTGTGCCCGTCACACAACAGACAACACACGACAGACAGCGACCCCACTCACGCTGATCACATCCTGGGACTGGTAGAGTTCCATCAGGACCATGGCCGCCGTGTTGTTGCGGGACTTGATCTTGGACTGACCC
The DNA here is from genome assembly GCF_041734735.1 of Babylonia areolata. Lineage (NCBI taxonomy): Eukaryota > Metazoa > Mollusca > Gastropoda > Neogastropoda > Buccinidae > Babylonia > Babylonia areolata. Next base: position 3,231,597 of record NC_134906.1, on the reverse strand, counting down.
ATCCCCGTCACTGTCTTCTGACGGTTCAGGCTGATCTCACACCTGCACACATGCCTCTCACATGTACATATATACATGAATCCAGGTATATATACATTAACTCACTCAATACGGCCAGCCCTCTCTTCTCCTCTACACAGACCCCTCGGATGTCCAGTGGGTGTCTGAATGACCCAACCTTTAGCTTCCGTCGTCAGAATTGTGGTATTCTTTGTCAACATTCACGTCTTCAGTGTAAGAGCCTTCCGCCTGCAATATTTTGATGATGGTAATTGGGGTGAAACGCTGTTAACGTCGCCTCTTTCGCTGTTCGTATGGAAAGAGTTAATCTTTGTATCTCAAAGGAACATATACATTAATGCATGGCTCTCACAGGTATATATGTTAATCCATGTCTCTCACAGGTATCAAAGTTAACTGGGGTGCAATAGCTGAATGGTTAAAGCATTGGGCTTTCAATCTGAGGGTCCCGGGTTTGAATCTCGGTGGCACCTGGTGGGTAAAGGGTGGAGATTTTTCCGATCTCCCAGGTCAACATATGTGCAGACCTGCCAGTGCCTGAACCCCCTTCATATGTTTTCGCACGCAGATCAAATACGCGCGTTAAGGATCCTGTAATCCATGACAGCGTTCGGTGGGTTATGGAAACAAGAACATACCCAGCAAGCACCCCCCCGAAAACTGAGTATGGCTACCTACAGGGCAGGGTAAATAAACAAAACGGTCATACACGTAAAATGTTAAACATTACATGATTGTCTGAGTGTGTATGTGTGCATGCCTGAAATCTGACTGAATGACACAGGAAAAGAATGATGAGCGTCCCTCCCCTCCACCCCCCACCCCTTCCGCCCCCCCCCAAAAAAATAACAACAATGAAAACAAAACAAAACAACAAACTATGCCCAACACCACCACCACCGAACCTCTCTTCGTGACGACTCACCTGAACCCGTCGGCAGTGGGTGTCTTGTCCAGGTACTTCCACTCCAGAAGCATGCCGTTCTTGGAGGCGGAGAACTCCAGGATCTTGTAGGCGTTCTCCTCGATGGTCTCCCCCTGGTTCTCGATGATCACCATGTCCTCCACCGGCTTGGCAAGGTCAGGCGGGAAGCAGCGGAGGGAGAACAGGCGGGCGTGGTTGTTGCCTGCGAAAGACCAAACATGTGCCGAAAAAAAACACCCACGTGTTCAGAGTTGGCAGGTTATGTTACTCTTTTTGTTTTCTTTTTTTGTTTTGTTTTTCACAACAGATTTCTCTGTGTGAAATTCAGGCTGCTCTCCCCAGGGAGAGCACGTCACTACACTGAGAGCGCCATCCTTTTTTTTTTTTTTTTTTTTGTATTTTTTTCTGCCTGCAGTTGTTTTTTTTATTGTTTTCCTATCGAAGTCGATTTTTCTACAGACTTTTGACAGGGACAACCCTTTTGTTGCAGTGGGTTCTTTTATGTGCGCAAAGCGCATGCTGCATACGGGACCTCGCTTTATCATCTCCTTCAAATCTTCTTCTTCTTCATTCATGGACTGCAACTCCCACGTTCACTCGTATGTACACGAGTGGGCATTTACATGTATGACTGTTTCAACCCCACCATGTAGGCAGCCATACTCCCGTTTTCGGGGGTGGTCTCATTCGAATAACTGGTGTCCAGACCACCACTCAATGTCTAGTGGAGGAGGAGAAAATACTGGCGACTACTGGGATTCGAACCACTGCGCTCAGATTCTCTCGCTTCCTAGGCGGATGCACCTCTAGGCCATCACTCCTTTTGCGGGGGACTGATGTTGGAGGGATGTGGTGGTGGTGGTCTCCACTTTGGGGGTTGGGTATGCTTACTCAGGTCTATTACTTACTCAGCTATTTTTCTCATCAGTAAGGGGCTTAGCAGGTGGTGTCATAAGTATGTTGAAATGGAACACGCACTGCTGAACACCACCAAAGTGACTCAGCAGCAGAGCAGGGTATCCTCTGGTGTGCAGCCTCCTGGTGACCTATCTCTGATAGCTCCCTGCGGAGTGCCTAAGCTCCGAACACGGCAGATGAACCCCTGTGGCTGTGTATGGGGGGGGATCAGTATGATTGGCGTGGGGGTAATGCCACTGAAATGTGAACTGCTTGAAAGACAGGAGTTGGAAAGGGGTTTGGGAATTTAAACCTCTGCCTGATTAGAATAATCCCCCCCCCCCCACCCTCCCTCCTCCTCTCTCCACTAACCTACTGGATGGATATGCACATGGGCAGATGATGACCATATTTTTAGGGCAACAGAAGGCGTTTGGGATTATGAGGCACAACCCCTGATTAAAAAAAAGAAGTAATAACAATCTGAAAGTTCAGCAATACAGGGTGCAAGAAAACGCAGCAATTATCAACACATACAAGAATCAAGAATATTTAATCGTTTGAAACCTGCTGGGGCACAGAAGATACACAGTAAGATCACTGGTATCATACGCCACAGTTACAATGTAAAGAGCAACACACACACAACACACACACACACTGTGACCCCACCTTCCAGAGGCTTGACGCCCTTGTAGATGATCTCACAATAGTCGGGCACACACACACACATACACACACACACACACGCACATGGACACACACACACACACGCACACACATCACAGAGACATCATTTTCCAGAGGCTTGACACCCTTGTAGATGATCCCAAAACTCACACCCAACTCACACACAAACACAACACACACAGTGACATCATTTTCCAGAGGCTTGACACCCTTGTAG
>NC_134906.1:3158847-3226347 GCF_041734735.1 Babylonia areolata | reverse complement strand
AAAGCAATGTTGACATTCTTGCAACATACACACACACCCAACTCGCACACAAACACAACACACACAGTGACAATGATCCTTGTAGATGCATTTCTTGTGAAGAGAGAGACACAGAGAGAGGGGATGAGAGAGAGTGTATGTGTGCATGTGTGTGCGTGTGGTGTGTGTGCGTGGTGTGTGTGTGTGTGTGGGTAGATGTGCAATGCGGTTTGGCTGACTGAAATGGAAAAATCTGTATATTTGTATATAGCTATTTCCATTTGGTGCCATTTAATTTATCTTTTTATTTTCTATTCATTTTATTTGTTTGTTGTTTTCTTCTTATGTTGGACATGTGCTGCTGCCAAAAAGAAAATCTCAGTACCAAAGTATAGACAATAAAGTTTGTGTATTGTATTGTATTGTATTGTGACACACACCTTCCAGAGGCTTGACCCCCTTGTAGATGATCTCAAAGTAGTCTGGCAGACTCTCCGGCTGGCTGTGGAGGCGGGGTCCCTGCACAATGTCGGCGATGGTCTCGGCATCCAGACGGGCCTGGATGTTGGTGTAGGCCGCCACCTGGGCTTCCTTGCGTGGCCTCCCTCGCCCCTGACCCACCTGTGTGGCCACAGAGCGGGGGTGTGTGTGATTGACTGATATGGTTACTTACACAGCGCCTATCCTCGGTCGGAAACCAAGCTCTAAGCGCTTTACAAACACGGGGGTCGTTTGCACAACAGGCTGCCTGCCTGGGTAGAGCCGACTGATGGCTGCCACTGGGCGCTCATCATTCGTTTCCTGTGTCATTCAATCAGATTTCAGGCACGCACACATGCACACTCAGACAGACATGTAACATTTTACGTGTATGACCGCTTTGTTTATTTACCCGGCCATGTAGGCAGCCATACTCCGTTTTCAGGAGGTGTGTGTGGGGGGGGGGGGTGCATGCTGGGTATGTTCTTGTTTCCATAAACCACCAAATGCTGACATGAATTACAGGATCTTTAACACGCGTATTTGATCTTCTGCGTGCGTATACACACGAAGGGGGTTCAGGCACTGGCATGTCTGCACATATGTTTGACCTGGGAGATCGGAAAAATCTCCACCCTTTACCCACTAGGCGCCGTCACCGATGGGGTGTCTTAAAAAAAAAAAAATCATTATATATGTGTGTGTGTGTGTGTGTGTGTGCATGTGTGTATGTGTGTATTTTTTTTAAATACATACTTTTTTGTGTGTGCTGAGGTATCTGTGTTGTGTTGCTGCAGTGTTCTGAAGTGTGGTGGATTGTTATTGTGAACTCAACTGTGTGCTGTGCTGCTGTCGTGTGTACTGAACTATGTGTTGTACTGCTATTGTGTAATGCGTAGAGTACTGAAGTATGTGTTGTATTCATCTCGTACTGAACTATGCGTTGAACTGTTGTAGTGCACTGAACAATATGTTGTACTATCACAGTGTACAAAACTATCTGTTTTAAAACATTTCTAGCAGTTCCTAAAACTGCTCTTGGGACTGCTTGCAAGATGGATGGAAACGCGCATTCCCATTTACAATAACATCAGTATCAGTATCAGCAGCTCAAGCAGGCGTCACTGCATTCGGTCAAATCCATATATGCTACACCCCATCAGCCAAGCAGATGCCTGACCAGCAGCGTAACCCAATGCGCTTAGTCAGGCCTTGAGAAAAAAATAAAAAAATAAAAAAACAATAGCATCAAGCAGAAGACACGCATGCACAAACAAAAGAACTTACATGGCAGCTCAGCAACTAACAGGTAGACTAACATCAGCAGAGAAGAAGAAGCAGAAAAGAAGGAGGAGGGGAAGAAAAGAAGAAGACGAAGAAGAAGAAAAGAAAAAGAAGAATGAAAGAAAAGAAGAAGACGACAAAGAAGAAAAAAACCCAAGGAACGATACCAGCCACACTAACCTGCAGAAGAAGAGGAAGAAAGAAGGAGAAGAAAATTAAAAGAAGAAGAAGAAGATGATGAAAAGAAGAAGGGGAAGAAGAAGAAGAAGCAGAAGAAGAAAAGAAGAAGAAGAAGAAAAGAAGAAGAGAGAGACAGAGAGAGAGAGATAGAAGAAGAAGAAGAAGAAGAAGAAGAAAAGAAGAAGAAGAAGAGAGAGACAGAGAGAGAAGAAGAAGAAGAAGAAAAGAAGAAGAAGAAGAGAGAGACAGAGAGAGAGAGAGAGAAGAAGAAGAAGAAGAAGAAGAAGAAGAAGAGAGAGACAGACAGAGAGAAGAAGAAGAAGAAGAAGAAGAAGAAGAAGAAGAAGAAGAAGAAGACGAAGAAGAAGAAGTAGAAAAGAAGATAAAGAAGAGCGAGACAGACAGAGAGAAGAAGAAGAAGAAGAGAGAGACAGACAGAGAGAAGAAGAAGAAGAAGAAGAAGAAGAAGAAGAAGAAGAAGAAGAAGAAGAGAGAGAGAGAGAGAGAGAGAGAGAGAGAGAGAGAGAGAGAGAGAAGAAGAAGAAGAAGAAGAAGAAGAAGAAGAAGAGAGAGAGAGAGAGAGAGAGAAGAAGAAGAGAGAGAGAGAGAGAGAGAGAGAGACAGAGACAGAGAGAGAGAGAGAGAGAGAGAGAGAGAGAAGAAGAAGAGAGAGAGAGAGAGAGAGAGAGAGAGAGAGAAGAAGAAGAAGAAGAAGAGAGAGAGAGAGAGAGAGAGAGAGAGAGAGAGAAGAAGAAGAAGAAGAAGAGAGAGAGAGAGAGAGAGAGAGAGAGAGAGAGAAGAAGAAGAAGAAGAAGAAGAAGAAGAAGAAGAAGAAGAAGAAGAAGAAGAAGAAGAAGAAGAAGAAACCCCAGGATCGGACACCAGCCGCACTGACCTGCACACCATCGTAGTAGATCTCACAGATGAGGTCCAGATCCGGGTCCCCCTTATAGGGCTGGGTGTAGAAGCGACGGGCGTGGCTGGGGTCCACGGCCCGGAACAGAGCCGTCACACTGATGCCCACCTGCCAGGTAAACAGCACAGGTAAACAACATGATGTCATTATTACAGACCCGTCACACTGATGCCCACCTGCCAGGTAAACAACATGATGTCATTATTACAGAGCCGTCACACTGATGCCCACCTGCCAGGTAAACAACACCTTGTCATTATTATAGAGCCGTCACACTGATGCCCACCTGCCAGGTAAACAACACAGGTAAACAACACCTTGACATTATTATAGAGCCGTCACACTGATGCCCACCTGCCAGGTAAACAGCAGAGGTAAACAACATGATGTCATTATTATAGAGCCGTCACACTGATGCCCACCTGCCAGGTAAACAACACAGGTACACAACATGATGTCATTATTATAGACCCGTCACACTGATGCCCACCTGCCAGGTAAACAGCACAGGTAAACAACACCTTATCATTATATACAGAGCCGTCACACTGATGCCCACCTGCCAGGTAAACAACACAGGTAAACAACACCTTGTCATTATACAGACATCGTTATCAATATCATTCAGCCGTCACACTGATGCCCACCTGCCAGGTAAACAACACAGGTAAAGAACATGCTGTCATTATCACAGAGCCGTTATTATCAATATCACAGAGCCGTCACACTGATCCCCACCCACTAGTAAACAACACCTTGTCATTATTATCATTATAGAACGCACCTGCCAGGTAAACAATACATTGTCATTGTCATTATCATAGAGCCATCACACTGATCCCTACCTGTCCGGTAAACAATACATTGTCATTGTCATTATCATAGAGCCATCACACTGACCCCTTCCTGCCAGGTAAACAATACATTGTCATTGTCATTACCATAGAGACGTCACAATCATCCCTACCTGCCAGGTAAACAATACATTGTCATTGTCATTATCATAGAGCCGTCACACTGATCCCTACCTGCCAGGTAAACAATACATTGTCATTGTCATTATCATAGAGCCATCACACTGATCCCTACCTGTCCGGTAAACAATACATTGTCATTGTCATTATCATAGAGCCGTCACACTGATGCCTACCTGTCAGGTAAACAATACATTGTCATTGTCATTATCATAGAGCTGTCACACTGATCCCTACCTGTCAGGTAAACAATACATTGTCACTGTCATTATCATAGAGCCATCATACTGATCCCTACCTGTCAGGTAAACAATGCATTGGCATCGTCATTATCCTAGTGCCGTCACACTGACCCCTATCTGTCACTTTCAGATTAAAAAACTCACATGGTCATACTGCCTGGGACATGCAGGTGTTAAGGGAAATGAGCGAGCTGACAGACTTGCTGTTAACGCAACACCAACGAGCGGCCTACATCTAGGAAAATCGGAAATCCTCAGGAAAGTCAAAGAATACCAAAAAGAACAGGTACAAGGCCATCACACCATCGATCGCCTCAAAGAAATAGAAGCAGAGAGAGGGAGCGGCTGCAAGTCTAACATGAAAGGTAGAGCACGATGCTTTGCAAATCAAACAAATATCGGCATCATTTCCAAACCAACATTGCGCAAATTTCTTCAAAACGGGACAGAGTCTCTGTGGGCCTTTCCAAATACAATAGACTGAGCAACACACTAGACGCCACGTTCTTGGCATCAGAGATCTTTTCCCATCCCTCTTGCGGCCAGTCAGTGGCGGCTGTGTGTCCAAACCAACATTGCGCAAATTTCTTCAAAACGGGACAGAGTCTCTGTGGGCCTTTCCAAATACAATAGACTGAGCAACACACTAGACGCCACGTTCTTGGCATCAGAGATCTTTTCCCATCCCTCTTGCGGCCAGTCAGTGGCGGCTGTGTGTGTTTGTGTGTATGTGTGGGTCTGTGCTTTTGAGTGCGTTTGTGAATGCGCGAGAGTGAAAGTGTACACAAGTGTCAGGAGAGATATGTGTACGTGTGTGTGTGTGTGTGTGTGTGTGTGTGTGTGTGTGAGGGGAGGTGGGAGTGCAGGGGGAGGTGGGGTAGAGGATGAGGTATGTGAGTGTATGCATGCCTACACTGTGGGAGCAACAGGATATTGGAACGTATATATATATATATATATATATATATATATATATATATATATATCTTTGTATGTACGTGTGTGGGGTTGGGGGTGGGAGATATGGGCGTATGTGTGTGTGCTTGTACAAGTAAGTGTTCATCTTTGTGAGTGTGTGTTTGTGTGTGTGTGCCGTGGAAGCTGCGATACGTAGACTAGAAATGAGTGTGTGGAGGAGGGGGCAGAGGAGGTGCAAGGTAATGTGTGTGTGTGTGTGTGTGTGTTGGAGCTCATGTACGTTTATATGTATTTGACTGTGCTTTCATATGTGCTTGTACAAGTAAGTGTTCATCTCTGTGAGTGTGTGTTTGTGTGTGTGTGTGCCGTGGAAGCTGCGATACTTAGACTAGAAATGAGTGTGTGGAGGAGGGGGGTAGAGGAGGTGCACGGTAATGCGTGTGTGTGTGTGTGTGTGTGTGTGTGTGTGTTGGAGCTCATGTACGTTTATGTATTTGACTGTGCTTTCATATATGTGAAACTGCATGTTTGGTGCATTTCTGTTATGCATGTGTGGGTGTATGTGTGAATGTGTGTCTTCATATTTTACATTTATTCGCTTATTTATCACCATTGTTGTCTTATTTATTTATGTTTTATTATTATCACTTTATTAGTATTACTAATATTATTACTACTACCTTTTTCTATATTATAATTATTATCTATTTATTTATTTATTTATTTATTTATGCAAGCTTATCTATTATTTATTCCCCCGGGTTTTTTTTTGGTTTTTTTTTGGTTTTTTTTGTTTGTTTGTTTTTGGTTTTTTGGTTTTTTTCTCAAGGCCTGACTAAGCGCGTTGGGTTACGCTGCTGGTCAGGCATCTGCTTGGCAGATGTGGTGTAGCGTATATGGTTTTGTCCGAACGCAGTGACGCCTCCTTGAGCTACTGAAACTGAAACTGTCAGGCAAACAATACATTGTCAATGTCATTATCATAGAGCTGTCAAACAGATCCCTACCTGTCAGGTAAACAACACATTGGCATCGTCATTATCCTAGTGCCGTCACACTGACCCCTACCTGTCAGGTAAACAATACACTGTCATTGTCATTATCATAGAGCCGTCAAACAGATCCCTACCTGTCAGGTAAGCAACACACTGTCACTGTCAGAGAGCCGTCACACTGATCCTTACCTACCTGGTAAACAATACATTGTCATCATCATAATTATAGAGGTTACCTGCGAGGTAAAAAACTTGTAATTATCATTATCACTGAACCATCACACTGATCCCTACCTGCCAGGTAAACACGTTATTATCTTAAGTACAGATCCGTCAAATTGATCCCCACCGACCAGTCGTCATCATTATTATAGAGCTGTCAAACTGATCCCTACCTGACACATGAACAACATGTCATTATCATTACCACAGAGCCGTCAAACTGATCCCTACCTGACACATAAACGACATGTCATTATCATTACCATAGAGCCGTCAAACTGATCCCTACCTGACACATGAACAACATGTCATTATCATTACCACAGAGCCGTCAAACTGATCCCGACCTGACACATGAACAACATGTCATTATCATTACCACAGAGCCATCAAACTGATCCCTACCTGACACATGAACAACATGTCATTATCATTACCACAGAGCCGTCAAACTGATCCCTACCTGACACATGAACAACATGTCATTATCATTACCACAGAGCCGTCAAACTGATCCCTGCCTGACACATGAACAACATGTCATTATCATTACCACAGAGCCGTCAAACTGATCCCTGCCTGACACATGAACAACATGTCATTATCATTACCACAGAGCCGTCAAACTGATCCCTACCTGACACATGAACAACATGTCATTATCATTATCACAGAACCGTCAAACTGATCCCGACCTGACACATGAACAACATGTCATTACCATTACCATAGAGCCGTCAAACTGATCCCGACCTGACACATGAACAACATGTCATTACCATTACCACAGAGCCGTCAAACTGATCCCGACGTGACACATGAACAACATGTCATTATCATTACCACAGAGCCGTCAAACTGATCCTGACCTGACAGCTAAAGAACATGTCATTATCATTATCACAGAGTCATCACACTGATCCCTAATTACCAGCCAAACAACACATCCTCATTATTATTACTGATATTTACATAGTGTGAATCTTCAGCCGGAGACCAAACTCTTTATTCTTGACCCAGTGCTTTACAAAGATTGATGGCTGGCTGGTTTATCAAAATAACTGGTGAATTTATCTAACAGATCATCTGTTTACTTATTTATCATGTACTGTTTTAATTGTTAACTGTTCTCAAATACGTAAAATATTCTTAAAATGTCAACGTCAATCCATGTGAACTCTTTGAATGCTTAAACATGTGCACGCCTTTAAAGTGCGTATCCTATGTTTGCATTCTGGTGCTACTTAACCAGCACGGCAATTTGTCTTGGAGAGATAATAATAATAACAAGAGAGGCAAGGCCTTCAAGACTCACTTGTGATAAATTAAGTCCCCTAGCATTAATTACAGAGTAATTTCCCTTTTTTACTATCTGCACCAAAACGCTTGCAAAATAAATAAAACTTCCATGCTTAGCAAAAGAAGTTCCTGTTTGAACAAAAAATGATAATAATGACTCCTCTTGTTGTTGTGTCAGAATAAGAGGTCAAAGTGCCAAGTTTAGAGAATACAAAAAATATAAATATAACAGTAAATGCAGTTTGCATATAATTAGGCTTCTTTTTTTAATTTTTTTTTGGTGCCCATCCCAGAGGTGCAATATTGTTTTAAACAAGATGACTGGAAAGAACTGAATTTTTCCTATTTTTATGCCTAATTTGGTGTCAACTGACAAAGTATTTGCAGATAAAATGTCAATGTTAAAGTTTACCACAGACACACAGACACACGGACACACACACACACACACACACAGACAACTGAACACCGGGTTAAAACATAGACTCACTTTGTTTACACAAGTGAGTCAATAAAGTGAACTGCACAGGACACAACCCACCTTGAAACACAGGACATCGAAGCGCGAAGCCATGGCGACGCCGGGCTCAGCGGTGCCAGTCTTTCCCATCTCCTTCACCAACATCATCATCTTGTCCGACAGGGGGAAGTTGCGCTCTGCCACCTGAGACTCCGACACGGCGGCTGTTCGGATCTTCTCCGACGTCTCCATCTCGGCCGCTTGCTTTTGCTGAGCAACAGAACAGGAGCTTGACAGAACGGAACTTGCTCAAAGTCAGTCATCTTGTCTTTGTGTAAAATTCAATCCAGGGCTTCTAAGTTAAAATCCTTGGTGGTCAAAGGAAGTCACTTGTAACTCCAGGGGAGTCCCAAACTACCTTCAGAGGGTCGCTGTACGTAGGAGACATGAGGATGAAGGCATTGGCTGTCTGTCTGAGGTGATGATGTCTCTTCTTAGTTCGTGGGCTGCGACTCAAACAATCACTCATACACACGAGTGGGCTTTTACCATTTTTAACCCCGCCGTGTCGGCAGTCATACTCCATTTTTGGGAGGGCGTATGTTGGACATGCTCTTGTTTCCGTAACCCACCGAATGCTAACATGGTTCACAAGATCTTCAACGATCACATTCAATCTTTTGCATGTGGAAACACACAATGGGGGGTTCCGGCACAAGCAAGTCTGCACATCTGTTGACCTACATTCTTAACATTTTGTTTCCTCCATCCTCTTTCTTTTTACATTTTCTCTCTTGTTCGTAGTCTGAGTTAGGATGTTGCCTCATGTAAAGTTTACTGTATCATTAAATAAAGTTTCATTTCTTTTTCTTTAATTCATGCCTCTGAGTGTTTATCGATTTGTGTGAATCCCACAGTAGTGTACAACCATCACTCCTCCTTACCAGCCCTGGGTTTGTGGGTATGTTACAGTGTGTTGTTTAATCTCTTCTTAGAAAGGATAATGCAGGAGGCACTGGAAAACCATGAGACTTCTATCTCCATTGGTGGCAGACTAATATGCAACCTCCAGTTTGCTGATGATATAGATCTGATGGGGGGAATGAACGAAGAACTGCAGGAACTTACCAACAGACTTGTTGATAGAGCGGGTGCTTACGGAATGGAGGTCAGCACAGAGAAATCCAAAACCATGGTAAACAGTGCGTGAACATGGCCCATGCCACTATTTTCATGAACGGAGAACAACTGGAAGATGTCGGGGAACTTCAAATATCTAGGAGCAACCCTGACAAAAGATGGAAGCAGCAAAGCAGAAATAAGAATTCGCATTGGCACAGCCACTGCAGCCATGACCAAACTGAACAGAGTGTGGAAAAGTAACATCCGATTCTCCACAAAATTCAAACTCTACAAAGCCCTGGTAATCTCCATTGTACTGTATGGTTGCGAGACATGGACACTGATGGCCGAAACTGAAAGGAAGATCCAGGCCTTCGAGAACAAATGCCTAAGGAAGCTCCTTCAAATTCCCTGGATCGAGCACAGGACCAATGAATATGTACGGAGCAGAATTAAGAACCTTCCTGGACCTCAGGAACCTCTCCTTTCAACTGTGAAGAGACGCAAGCTGATATGGTTTGGGCACAACACTCGACACACCAGTCTGTCCAAAACAATCATGCAAGGCAACATCAAGGGCGGGAGAAGGAAAGGAAGACAGCGGAAGAACTGGCATGAGAACATCAAACAATGGACCGGACTCCATACACGTGAGCTGCTGCAGGCGGCTGCTGACAGAGACAGATGGAGAAGGGAGGTTGCGTCTGTGGTCCTCAGGTTTCCCCCAACGACTAGTCGTTATGGGCCTGAGGTGAGGTGAGGTGAGGTGACAGTGAGACTCTGTGAAGAGGACGGACACATACTCACGCAGAGGAAGGAGCGGAAGGACTGGAAGTCGGCCTCACTTTGGTGCTGCACCTCCTCCCTCAGCGCCTCCTTCCCACAGTCTTCCAGCTTCAGGATGTCGTCCACTGACGTGCTGCGCAGGATCTCCACTGCTCGCTGGAAACAGTCATGCTGCACACACACACACACACACATCATAGATATCACATTACACACGCACAATCACACACACACATCATAGATATCACATCACACACACACACACATCATAGATATCACATTACACACACACACACATATCACATCACACACACACAATCACAAACACATACATCACACAGACACACACACACACACTCACGCACACAGATACATACACACACAGTGACAAGTCACACACACACACACACACACACACACACACACACACACACACACACACCCAGACACACACTCACACAGACATCACACACAAATACACAACACACACACACGGATATAATCATTTTACGCCTGCTAATATGTACATATTTTTTTTGCTAATATATATATATATATTTTTTTTTAATTTCCAATTTTGATTATACAATTACAACTGACATAAATACATATGTAAATATACATACGTAGGAAAAGAAAAGGGTATATAAAGGAAAAAAAGAAAAGAAAAAAAAATAACATACATAATCATATAGTGAGGTCAGGTACTGCGATATGTAAATAGATCATTTGAATATGTCACCAAATACAAGAGAAAAACATCCATTCTGTTCAGTTTGTATTAAAAAAAACCAAACAAACCCATTCTCCTTCCACCACATTATCTCCACCGCTTGCTGAAAACAGGCATGCAGCACACACACACGCACACACAGACTACAAAGATTCATACCCACATATCATTTTGCTCATTTTGTGATAAATAAACCCATTCCCAACCTCCCCTACCCCCTACCCCTATATCCCCAACTCCTTCATTCATATTTTCTTTTGTCATCAGACCCATAGAATCCAGAATCAATTCTCTGTGCAAATGAGTGCGTTTGTAAAGCACTTAAGACTTGGTCCCTGACAGATGATAGGCGCAATACAAGTATACCAACAATCACGCCCACTCCTAAACAAGTATACCAACAATCACGCGACCACTCCTAAACAAGTATACCAACAATCACGCTCACTCCTAAACAAGTATACCAACAATCACGCCCACTCCTAAACAACCATACCAACAATCACGCCCACTTCTAAACAAGTATATATCAACAGTCATGTCCAGTCCTATACAAGTATACCAACAATCATGCCCACTCCTAAACAAGTATACCAACAATCACGTCCAGTCCTAAACAAGTATATCAACAATCACATCCAGTCCTATACAAGTATATATCAACAGTCTAGCCCAGTCCTATACGAGTACATATCAACGATCACGTCCAGTCACATACCAATAATCATGTCCAGTCCTGTACAAGAAAACCCAACAACCACGTCCAGTCCTATACAAGTATACCAACAACCACATCCAGTCCTATACAAGTATACCAACAACCACGTCCAGTCCTATACAAGTATACCAACACAAGTATACCAACAACCACGTCCAGTCCTATACAAGTATACCAACAACCACATCCAGTCCTATACAAGTATACCAACAACCACATCCAGTCCTTTACAAGTATACCAACAACCACATCCAGTCCTATACAAGTATACCAACACAAGTATACCAACAACCACGCCCAGTCCTTTACAAGTATACCAACAACCACATCCAGTCCTATACAAGTATACCAACACAAGTATACCAACAACCACGTCCAGTCCTTTACAAGTATACCAACAACCACGTCCAGTCCTTTACAAGTATACCAACACAAGTATACCAACAACCACATCCAGTCCTATACAAGTATACCAACAACCACATCCAGTCCCATACAAGTATACCAACAACCACGCCCGCTCACCTTGACAGCCTTCTTGCTCAGGCCCAGGCCCCGGGTGAGGAAGAACCCGCCCAGGGTGAGCACCCCGGTGAAGAGCGGCTTTGTGACGAAGATGAGCTCCTCAGCCTCAAAGTCCAGGCGCAGGTTGAGGCGGCTGGCCGACAGGGCGTTGCTCAGGGTTTGGATGCCGTTCACCCTGTCCGGGCAGGTGACAAAGAACTCCACAAACTGGGCCACACGGTTGGCCTGTTGAGCAGGGGGAAAAGGAGGATGAGAAAATCTGGTGTTTGTATTTTTTTTTCTCTCTCGGCTATAATGATGTCTTGTTTCAATGAACGTGCTTACGGTGAAATAGAACAACACCTGTTTCTCCTGGCGAAAATGATTTCTATTCAATAAACGGGTTTGCTGTGAAACAGTTTCTCCTGGCGAAAATGATTTCTATTCAATAAACGGGTTTGCTGTGAAACAGAAGAACATTCGTTTCTCCTGGTTAAAATAATGACGGTTTAATAAACCTGTTTGCTATGAAACAAGAAGAATACCTGTTTCTCCTGGCTAAAATGACTTCTATTCAATAAACTGGTTTGCTGTGAAACAGAAGAACATCTGTTTCTCCTGGCTAAAATGACTTCTATTCAATAAGCCCATTTGCTGTGAAACAGAAGAAACCATTTCTCCTGGCTAAAATGACTTCTATTCAATAAACCTGTTTGCTGTGAAACAGAATAACATGTTTCTCCTGGCTAAAATGACTTCTATTCAATAAACCGGTTTGCTGTGAAACAGAAGAAACCATTTCTCCTGGCTCAAATGACTTCTATTCACTTCTGTTCAATAAACCTTTCTGCTGTCATTGCTAAGAAAAACTTCAAAATAATCCTTTGTAAAAAAACAAAAACAAAAAAAAACCCAAAAAAACCCAAAAAACACAAAGATGTCTTGAGAATAGCAAAAGCTGTATGCAAAGTGGACACCAACATTCACACAGAGATTACATCAAGACCAACACTCACACAGACAATACCTTCATCAACACAATACACACAGTGATTATACCCACACCAACACACACACACAGATTATACCTACACCAACACACGCACACAAGATTATACCTACACCAACACACACACAGATTACACCAACACCAATACATGCACACAGATTATACCTACACCAACACACACACACACACAATCATACCTACACCAACATACACACACACACACACGCACAGATTATACCTACACCAACACACACACACACACACACACACACAGATTATACCCACACCAACACACACACAGAGATTACACCAAACACACACACACACACAGAAATTATACCTACACCAACACGCACACACACACACACAGATTATACCTACACCAACACACAAACAGAGATTACACCAACACCAACACATGCACACAGATTATACCTACATTTACACACACACACAGATTACACCATCACATGCACACAGATTATACCTACACCAACACACACACACACACACACACACACAAAGATTATACCTACACCAACGCACACACACACAAATTATACCAACATCAACACACACACAGACATTTTACACCCACACCAAAACACACACAGATTATACCTATATCAACATACACACAGATTATACCTACACCAACACATACACACAATATTATACCTACACCAACACACACACACACACACACAGAGCTTACACTGATCACACACACACACAAACACACACACACAGATTACAACTACACCACCACACACACTGACGATTGATTCCCTGGCACCTCACCTCTTCACTGTATGAAGCACTGCCAGTGCCATGCTTCCTCTGCCGAGCTGTGTCCACCAGGTCCATCAGGGAGGTGGGCTTGACCACCCCGCCCCTGCCCCCTCTCTGGCTCCCCCCCTTCCCTTTAGCCCCCACAGCCCCGGGCCCCCCGGCCCCTGCTGTCACCATGCCCATGATGTTGTCCGAGATGGACTTCACCTGCGTGGCCGAAGGCCCCACCCCAGTGCTCTCCCCTCCCCCTCGACCTCTGGTGGTGCCTGGCCCACTGCCGCCCCCCCTCTGGCCACCTCGCACCTGGGTGGAGTTGTTGTTCTGCGGCCTGAAGCTGTTACCGCTGTAACCCTGGTTCCCTCCTCCCCCCCCACCACCGCCGCCACGCCCCATCTGCTTGTTGGCGCTCCCGCCTCTGAAGTTCCCACCCTGACCTTGGTAGTTCCCACCTTGACCCCTCCCTCGACCCCGGCTCCCCGGAAACCTGCCGGGAGCCAGGCCCCGCGCCGGACCCCTTCCGCCGGCCTGATGACCCCCACGATTCTGACCTCTTCCGCTGGCCTGCCCCGTCGCCCCTCGAGAGCCCTGCATACCTCGGCCCCTCGACTGACCTTGACCCCTTCCTTGTCCTCGACCCTGACCCCTCTGACCTCCGCTGAATGATGACCCACCATCCATGCCAAAGTAGTTTCCTCCCCCCCCACCACCACTCTGGCCAAAGTCCCAGCCGACCTGCTGCTCGCCGTAACCATAGTTCTCGTAGCCATAGTCCTGATCGAAGCCCCCACCACCCATGTTGTATCCCCCACTCTGATCGTAACCTCCGTTGTTTTGGTGGTACCCCCCACCACCCTGATTATACACCCCACCACCCTGACCGTAACCCCCACCATCCTGACTGAACCCCCCACCACCCTGACCGTAACCCCCACCACCCTGATTATACCCACCACCCTGACCGTAACCCCCACCACCCTGATTATACCCCCCACCACCCTGACCGTAACCCCCATCATCCGGATTGAACCCCCCACCACCCTGACCGTACCCTTCTTCCTCGCCGTACCCGTAATCGTAACCGCCAGACTGCTGTTTGAAGCCTGAAAAACGGACGTTGGGATAGCCCGAGTCCTGGCCCGAGTAGCCGGCAGAGCTGGGATAGGTTCCCGACAACGTCTTCAGCCGGTCAATCGTCCTGGTTATTCCGCCTTGAGGGCCGTCCATCCCTGTCACGAAAATTAGAGTTGTATAACAGGTCTTTGGTACACATAAGAAAAACAACAACAACAACAACAAAAAACCAACAAAAAACCAACAACAACAGCATGCACATGGCAAAGCAGATCATACTCCCTCATCTCTGAGCAAACCTGAGCAAAGGGAGTCAAGGGCTGCCTATGCTGCTGCTGATCAGAATAATATCGTAATGTATTTTGTGATGTATTACTCTATTGTCACAACTGATTTCTCTGTGTGAAATCTGGGTTGCTCTCCATTGTGATAGCGTACTACAAAGCCAAACACCTTTCTTCCTGCCTGCAAATGTATTCGGTTTCTTATCAAAGTGGATTTTCCTGCATAATTTTGCCAGGGACAACCTTTCAGTTGCCGTGGGTTCTTTTACGAGTACTTTGTTCATGCTGCTTTAGGGACCTGGGTTCATCATCTCATCTCAATGACAAGCATTCAGATCACCACTGAAGGTCTAGTGGAGGCGGGGGAGGGGGAGAAAATACTGTCAAGCGTAGGATTAAAACCAGTAAGCTCAGATTCTCTCACTTCCCAGGTGGACACGTTTCCACAAGACATACACTCCACAGCATCTTCAACGTTAAAAACACAACAACCGCTTCACTTTTTTTTTTTGGGGGGGGGAACCAAGAAATCTATGAATGAACTTTGGCAAAATGCCTCCTTTCACCAGAAATATTGAACTTTCCATCATCTGAGTCCAGACATATTCTGCCTTTTCTTGTCGTAAAGCCAAATTGCATTTGCAATACCACTTCATTATCTTGCATTTGACATTACAGTATTTCATTATTTTGCATTTGACACTATGATATTTCATTATCTTGCATTTGACATTATGATATTTCATTACCTTGCATTTGACATTATGATATTTCATTACCTTGCATCTGACATTATATTTCATTATCTTGCATTTGACATTATGATATTTCATTACCTTGCATTTGACATTATGACACTAATGGAAACAGAACTCCACACAAAAAAGACAGACAGAAATACAAATGTAACTAGGGAATCAATTCAAGGCCTTGGCAACAAGCACACAATATTTTGCAAGCGTTCTGCATGAAGAAAACTGTGCAGGTGGCTTTAAACCCTCTGTGATAAAACGGAAATTTGATGAAAATATCTTATCTCTTCCCCCGAAAGTCAAAACCAGAATCAGTAGCATTTAGCTACCTTGATGAATACAACTTTTGGAATGATGTGCTTAGACGAACCCCTGAATTCAAAAATGAAAAATGAAGTCCTTGAACACAGCACTCTCATCCATGAAGCGCAGCTGAAATATGAGCAAGTAAAACTCAAGAGTGGCTCCTCAACACATAAACATTGGGCATGAAACTTCTAGCAGCGTAACATTTAAAAGTACACAAAACAAAGGAAGGAAACAGTTTAACAGAGTTTCTACCGGGTCTTCTTCTTCTTCTTCTGTGTTCGTGGGCTGCAACTCCCACGTTCACTCGCATGTACACGAGTGGGCTTTTACGTGTATGACCGTTTTTACCCCGCCATGTAGGCAGCCATACTCCGCTTTCGAGGGTGTGCATGCTGGGTATGTTCTTGTTTCCATAACCCACCAAACGCTGACATGGATTACAGGATCTTTAACGTGCGTATTTGATCTTCTGCATGCATTTACACACGAAGGGGGTTCAGGCACTAGCAGGTCTGCACATATGTTGACCTGGGATATCGGAAAAATCTCCACCCTTTACCCACCAGGCGCCGTCACTGTGATTCGACCCTCAGATTGAAAGTCCAACGCTTTAACCACTCGGCTATTGCGCCCGTCACTCTACAGGGTCAAAACGTCAAACACTGAAATAGTTCCATCCCACTCCTATCTAACTTTGGATGCTGGCTTTGCTTTCAGCATTATGTTGACTGGCCACAAGTATCACTGCTCATTTGTGCATGAAAGAACCAGCTGGTTACTCTGCAATCAACTGACTTACTCATGAGAACTATGCATGTTTTTTGCTTAGTTATGTGTAGTACAGTAAACTGATCATTTTTTAAACTCTTTCTAGGTCACACACACACACACACATGTATATGTATATATATATATATATATATATATATATATATATATATATATATATATATATATATATATATATATATATAGACACACACACACACAGATAGATAGATATCCTCCTCCTTTATCATTATAAAAACAAAGCTGTCCCATCATCAGCACCGTTATATGTACACATAATCATGTATTATTCATAATGAAAATTAAAATACAAATGCTTCTTGGACATTTAGAACCCCAAGGCCTATTTTAACAAAAACAACATGAAAAAAACAACAACAACACATTAATGCAACATCACTGCAGTAAAGCTTGTACTAGAAAAATCCTCACTGCTTCTGTTAGTATTACTATTTTCACTCACCATTATGGCACCCTTATGCATAACGTGAATGGGTCAAAGAAATAAACGCTGCCTTTTCAGTCTGAAATGTTCGGTGTAAAAAATGTGCGCACAAACAAATGAGCCATGTCTCCAAAGAACCACAAGCTGTTCGCCTTTTGATGTTTCCCTCTATCCTTCATGTAGGCGTGTGTGTAGTTACGTTTTGGTGTGTGTGTGTATTTAACATTGATGTAATGTTAGACGGGCGCAATAGCCGAGTGGTTAAAGCGTTGGACTGTCAATCTGAGGGTCCCGGGTTTGAATCACGGTGACGGCGCCTGGTGGGTAAAGGGTGGAGATTTTTACGATTTCCCAGGTCAACATATTGTGCAGACCTGCTAGTGCCTGAACCCCCTTCGTGTGTAGATGCAAGCAGAAGATCAAATACGCACGTTAAAGATCCTGTAATCCATATCAGCGTTCGGTGGGTTATGGAAACAAGAACATACCCAGCATGCACACCCCCGAAAACGGAGTATGGCTGCCTACATGGCAGGGTAAAAACGGTCATACACGTAAAAGCCCACTCGTGTGCATACGAGTGAACGCAGAAGAAGAAGATGTAATGTTATATGTCAACAAAAGTGTTTTTGTAAAGCACCGAGAGCAGATTTCTGGATAGTGTGCTATATAAGTGTCCATTATTATTATTATCATTATAAGGCGGAGTTAATTCACTTCACTTTTCCACCAAAACAAACAGTGTACATACCCATCTGAGGTGATCCACTTCCATACATGCCCTGGGCACCTCCTCCTCGGCTGAAGTCATCCTAGATGCAAACCATATACCCATCAGCCATCTTAATACTGAATCTCTCAAAAATAAATGTTGAAAAATAAAACATACCCCCTAACCCCACCAAAAAAAAACCCCAAAACAGTATCTCAAAACACATACGAAAACATTAACAAGAACTTATTAGCACTGCTGATTAAAATTTGTCCTGGGAATGAACACATTAAGGCATAAACATTTTTTTTCTTTCGTCAGTGTTTACGATAAAATATTATCTTGGAAGAGAATGCAGTCATTCATTCAATCTAATCAGTTCCTCATTTATTTGCTTATTTATCATCATTGTTGTCTTTTTTATTTATTTATTTATTTTATTATTATTATTATAATTATTATTATTATTTTTTTTTTTTTTTTTTTTTTTAGTTGACTTCATCAAGTTTTTGCGCCTTATACATATTATTATTAGTAGTAGTAGTTCTTTTTTTTTTTTTATGTATTTATCTATTATTTATTCACCTTTTTTTTTTCTTTCTTTTTTTTCTCAAGGCCTGACTAAGAGCATTGGGTTACGTTGCTGGTCAGGCATCTGCTTGGCAGATGTGGTGTAGCGTATATGGATTTGTCCGAAGGCAGTGACGCCTCCTTGAGCTACTGAAACTGAAACTGAAACCTCATCAGTGTTTCTGATAAAACATCATCTTGGCTCCTTTGTCCTGATTAAAAATAAGCTGAAGGGGAGGATTCTCATGCTACCTTATGTCTGCTCTGCACATGCTCACATGCAAAGCTGGGTCCAGATGCAAGTGACAAAAAAAAAATGAAAACACACAACTGGAAACAGTTATTTCTCACAACAATCTGCCCATACAGATTATGAAGACATATCATCCCACACTCACTTGACTGTAATCAGGCCAAGCGCCAGCGGTCGCTGGCACCTTTGGGGTCACCGGGTCGTTACCGTATCCCTGGCCGCCAGTGGCATTGAAATAGCTCCGCTTCATGGTGCCTTGTCAGCTGACACGGTGGCACCGCCTGAATCCCACAGGAGAACACCCCACATTAGCCACAGGACTGACACCACGCTTATACTTCACACGGGAACACTGTGTCAGTATTTTCTGGATACCTAAGTCTTGTCAGTATTTGTAATCTAAGACTGAATTAAGTTTTACAATATATATATATATATATAAATACAATAATACATATATCTTAAAAAAGGCCGAATCACCTTATCAGTATTGTATGCTGAAACTGTAAGTTTTACAGAAATAAACACACACACACACACACACACATATATATATTTATCTCTCTCTATATATACATATACATACATACATACATACATATATATATATATATATATATATTTTTTTTTTTTTTAAGGCCTAATCAATCAAGTATGATCAATGTCTTGCAGAAACAAGAACAAATGAAAGGAAAGTATGGTCTGTGAAATGATTTCAGATTTACAGTTTACGCTGCTGTTGTATAGTAATGCTGAGGAACAAAATCACTGGATGAAATAATAAGGTCGTAGAACTGAACTGATTTTATAATAGCATAATTTTGTAAAAACCCTGGTTGAAATAAACAGTTCTACTGAATTTTACTACCTGACATAAGCTTGGATTCAAAGATGATTTACAGGTATTCCAATAAAAGGAAGTTACTTTGCGCTTCATGCATTCTTCTTTATAACTAGATGATTTAAATTATCTTAAGTGATTATTATTTCAAAAATGTATTTCAATTGTTATCAGTATCCGGAAACCATCATTAGAACAATATGAAAACAGCATACTAACCTGAAAGAATGTGAATGCTATTATTCAATAGAGGATTTTTTTTTCACCTCATTTCCATTTGTGCAGTTTGGAAACAAAACCAAAACCAGTTTATTTTTAGACTCGAGCCAGACAAAACACATTTTACACTTATCCTTTTTACTCCATTGGTACTTTTATAAACTATGATTATTTTTCTGAGTGCGTGTGTGTGTGTGGGTGCATGTGTATGCACGTGTGTGAGCATGCGTGCATGTATGATACATACCAACCTGAATTTGTGAAAAATGTGCTTATAGCTATAAGTGTGTACATGCTTCTGTGTGTCAGTGCTGCACAAACATAAAGTGTACTTGACAGACAGCAACACACATAAAATGCAATAATCACACACAGCTGTGTGCACAAAAACCACAGCAGACAATGGCTCTCTTGAAGCAGAATGCAAATGAATCACAGACAATATACACACTTTCTCAGATTCTGCAAGCAAACAAAACGTTTGCATCACAATCACAATGGTCCATTCATTTTGCAGCTTGAAATGAATCCCTGCAATGGTAAGCGTTCACTTCAGTAATGACTGCCGTTGGCAGCAATGAAAAATTGCAACCAACATAGAAACTGGACAATATAAGAGGCAATCTCAAGGGTAAAAGCAGTACCAAAAAAAAAAAAAAAAAAAAAAAAAAAAAGGAGCCTATGGAGTAAAGTACTCTTACACTCAAGCACTTTTTTGAAATAGTTACTGCACCTTTTCCGTAAAGACATTTTTCCACCTTCCAAACTTCTAAGCAAATGTTGTGAGACAAGTTGCTTGAAATCTGAAGACAGGTGGAATATCTTTCTCAGAAAAGGTTGAACTATCATCAAAATTCGAACGTGGTTGCTTGGAAATAGCTGTACAATCCAGTTGCTTAACACTCTGCAGTCACTGTGATGTGGCGGCATTGTGCTCAATGGTGACAAGCTCATGTTTTTCAGTACCTTACAGTCTTTACGTGTGTGTGTGTGTGTGTGTGTGTTACTGTGTATCATCTGTATGTGTGTGTGTGTGTGTGTGTGTGTGTGTGCGCGCGCGCGCACGCGCATTTCATTTTACTTACACATACCATTCATTTGTTGGATATTTTTATTTACAAGAATATATTGTTATGCAATACCCTATTGTCTAAACATGTGTGCATGTGTGTGTGTGTGTGTGTGTGTGTGTGTGTGTGTGTGTGTGTGTGTTGGGTGTTTTAGTCTATTGTCAGCTATTGTGAATTCTTATTTGACTAGTTTTAATTTTTTTTAATTTTTATGTTGCACATGTCGACCGATAAAGTGTTTTTGACTGATTGATTGACTGAACTGTTCATGAAGAACACCACCATAGAAGCATTTTCTCACAGTCAAGGAATATGATAACAAAAACAAATAAGTAAATACTGTATATCGGCATCAAGTCAGTCAACAGGATGATACCAGCTACTGCCAAGCAACCTGCCCAGATCAATACTACACAGCAGCAAGACATGTAGTATGCACAGCGCAACACCAATGTTTCACAGTAATCCAGCAGTCTCTGGAAAGTCTCCATAAACTTTATCTATTGCTGGCAGCATATACAACTCTCAAAGGTGGATGACACACACCTGTCATAACCACTCTATGGTATAAAGAAAATTAAAATAACCAAACAGCTGAAAACATGCCCTGTAATGTAATTCAACCTGATTTATCAATTACAGGCTCACTAACTCCCACAGACATTGACTGACAGAGCATACTTTGAAGGATTTGAGGGCAGTACAAATAGGAGTTTGTATTATACTCCATGTTTGGTGTTACATATACTTACCATGTCAAACTGATGCAAACTAGGCCTATCGGTTTGCTCTGCTTGGCCAAATTTCGCACGGCTAACAGTGAAAAGACGAGCGGTCTTGCCCAGTCCGCTCTTAGCCAATCAAACGCCTCTAAAAGCTATAAGCGCTGAATCATTCCTTTGGCCAAGCCTCTCCATGCCATCTTGTCAGGTTTACACTCTGTCTCGTCTTGCGCTTTTTTTGGCTATTAAGCGTATTCATCTGAACTCTTCAGCAGAACGGGAGGAATCGGTGCAGACAGCTGTCTTTTGCGTTGCGTTTCCATTGGCATTTACAGTTGTGTTGACTGCAAGCACGGCACCCACATGCTACACTGACCTCTGAAATGTCAGAAGAGAAAGACACACACAGTGTCACCGTTCATCCTCCAACAATCCAGAGTTCTGAAGCTTCCCTGTGGTTTGACTGTTGGGTGTCCATCCCTTACCCTGGTTGTTATAAGTTTGAGTATTTTTTGGACCTGTACTTATTTCTGTCTTTATACATTTCTGTGCCTGTCTATGTGCATGTAGTTCTGTATATTTTCCTGTTTCCTCTATCTCTCCTTCTCTCTTCTGCCCAGTGACCCTGGCCAGTGAAAACTATAAGCCAGAAACACCGACACAATGAACACACAATATTAAAACAATGACACAATGACCACAGAGTGACACACTATCAAAACAATGACACAGTCTACACATACAATAATAATAATCATTATTTATACAGCACCTTTTTTAAGCCAGCAGTTCAAGACTAGGTTTATGGAGACCTGTACCAGACTGCCACAAAAAAACACCAAGGGTCCATTTACCTTTCAGCACAGAGAGCGTCAAGATGTCAACACTCCCTTTGCCTGCCTGCTATGTTTTCCCCCTTGCCTTCACCAATTCAGCAGAGACACAGAGGACCACTTTGCTTCTTGAACTCCCCGCAGAGCTGTCTCCTTCACTGTGGTTCGACCCGCACGAGGCGTTACAACAGTGAAGAAGGTAACAAATTGCAATACACACAACCTTCTTTAGTCAGTACGGCAGAGCTCCTCATAAAAAAAAAGAAAAAAAAAAGAAACAATTATTCTGCAACAAATCTTATCATTATTATTTACTGTTATTTTTATATATTTATTTATTAACTTTTTTTAAAACATACAAGTGATGTAAAATAAATGTACAATATGTTACACTTACAAAAGGAGTGTAATTTTCAATACCCAAAAAATGTTTCAGAGCAAATTAGACAGAACACTACCAGGAAAACATCATATTCTGCAGTTCCGGAATGCTAAACAGTAGGGATGTCAGAACTGGGTCATGTCATACCTAACAACCTAAGGCCTGATCCTCTGACCTACTTTGCACAAAAGGTGTTTTGTTTTGTGCATCTCAGTATTATATTGTTAGTGTTACTCAACCTCCATTACTTGTCAAAACTGGCAATTTCCATGACACTGTTGTAAAATTTCCCCCATCAGTTGTATGACAAATCTGAAGACACTTTGGAAGATCAACGTAACATGGGATGTTTTAAATCAGCACTTCTTAACAAAGCATACTTAACACAAAAAGAAGCCTGTTAGCTGTTTTAAACCCCTCAACTGCAGAATCAATGTGCAACACATGTCATACAACACTGTTCACTGTCTTTAACCCTTTTACTATGGTGTCAATGTACAACACACGTCATACAACACACAGGTGCTTGTGCTGTGTTGACGAATGCTGTACATTCAAATACCACACACTTTTCATTTTGCTCAGCTCTGCAGCGAAGTTGTCTTCCATCAAAAATAATGAATTTACCTTTCTGGGTGTGGGATGGTGGTGAAGTGTGTGTGGGTGTGTGACAGTGAATAAAAGGGTTGAGGTGCCCTGTGACCCATTTGTGTGTGTGTGCATGTACACATGCACATACCCACTCATCTGGTATGTCTTGTAAATAAACTGTGTGTATGATCAAGTGAATGTGTGTATGTGTGTGTGTGTGTGTGTGTGTGCATATGTGTGTGTGTGTATGTGTGTGTGTGTGTGTGTGTGTGTGTGTGTGTGTGTGTGTGTGTGTCATTTGTTGCTTTTGGCAACTTCAGGGGAAAAAAATTTAAGTTACTATACATGATACACTTAGTTACAAACTGAAGAAGAAGAAGAAGAAGAAGAAGAAGAAAGAGCAATTTTCATTACAATTAGGCAAAAGATAAGTGGTCTGGACTTTTTGGTATTACAATGGCTGGAGAAAAAAACATTCACACTCATTCCAGTGAACCCCACACCACTCCATGACATGCATAGCAACTCAATGCCTCTTCCCATCGGTTTTTTGTTTTTGATGTGTGTGTGTGTGTGTGTGTGTGTGTGTGTGTGTGTGTGTGTGTGTGTGACTTTAGGTGTAAAGTCATAAAAGAAGTGAGCATCCACTTATTTTCATTTGTGGGAAATCAGTTCTATGGTCTGTTGATTTGGAATGAAGGTGGTCCTGTTCTGCATGATATTCTTGGCATAACTGAAGGAATTTTTTTTAATTTTTTTTTTTTTATCGTCTTTGTTTACTACAAAAAAGAAAAGTGGGGAGGGATGGGGGGAGACCGAAGTAAGTATAAGCTACTGAGCAAAATGATATTTCTATTCACACAGGCCGGAAAAGGTGATGGGGATGGGGAATCTAACCTTTCTCTCGAACGATCGAAGTGGTATTGACAATGTTTCATTCTTGACTGTGAAAGAGAATAAAATAAATACTGAAATAGGCGTCTGGAAGATCTATCGACCAATCTTTGGGAACGATCAAGACAGAAGCAACTGTCACTTTCCTAAGTTAACTGCAATGCATACTTCACCAAGCTGATAAAAAAGGGATAATTATATGGCCAGGTTTAACCGAGCGTTACCTGAGACTCAACAATTTGCATTTTGTGGCGTCTTCGTTTTTAGCAGCATGCGACTTCGAAGCCTGCAGACAATTTGAGGAAGTGACGTCACATATTATGATTGCGCTGCACTTGCTCGAGTCATGTAAAGAAAAGTCGGCTTGGAATGCGGAGTCTCAAAGAAAACCGCTGTCCAACACGCGCCTTTTTTACACCACATCCCTGTATCATCCAGACCCTAGAGATACAGACACGGGCAGTTTTGTCACGGAAATAATTTGAGCAAACACTCCTAAAGACGCATTCATGAAATGGATGAGCCTCTACTTTCTCATGGTCCTAGTCTTCCAACTCAGTTATGCTGAGGATGGGAGAAGTAATAGCTGGAGTAGTAGCAGTAGTTGTTGTTATGGTGGTGGTGATGTTAGATTATTTATTTATTTGCTCAAAGAATGCGGTATTAATGTAAGGGAAGAAACCCCCTATCCCTGTGACAAAATCTGAAAAGTCCCCAAATGGGTGAATTATCTCCCATATTCTCTCTCTCTCTCTCTCTCTCTCTCTCTCTCTCTCTCTCTCTCTCTCTCTCTCAGTCTGCCTCTGTCGCTCTCAGGCTCACTGCGACTTTTTTTGGATCTGTTTATTTGTACTGTGTCCCCTTGTCCGAAGACCGGGCTTTATTCCCGAATGGGCAGTCAAACATTGTCATGTAATTGTCTCAAAGTTTTTCACACACACTGGCACACCGTGACACACACACACACACACACACACACACACACACGGCACACACTACACACACACACACACACACACACACACACACACACACACACACACACACACACACAGCGGCACACGCACACTGGCGGCATACACTCGTATGTCTCAGGGAATATTCAAGAAATTCTAACGCCCATAATTATGTCCTCATAATTACGTACGATATTATACATCCCCACTCTCCGGCGGCCAAGAAGGATCCAGCACGGTCAGCCTTCGTGGTCAGTGATGGTTCCCAAAGACCGACTACCCCCACCCCCCTACCCCCACCCCCCATTCCCCCCCTCCCATCCCCCACCCCTCACTGAGCCCCCCTCCCCACTCTTTGTTACATAGAGCCAGTGCAGTTTTCCCTCCCAGTTAGAGAGTCATAGTCAGACCCTTACAAAAACTTAGAATGACTATCAGTCCCATTGCAATGGAAAAACCATTGATCACACGGCTCTTACTTTGCCCATGCGGTTGGCTCAACTGTGTCAATCTGTGATTTAAGCTGAGTGTTGGGGCCTTATGCTAGTATATCTCAGTATACGTAAATACACACACACGCGCGCGCGCGCGCGCGCACACACACACACACACACAGAGTCAGGTAGACAGACACTCCACCCCCCCCCCCCCTCCTTACACATGCCCTGACACAGGTCGCATGGCACGTGCAAACATCCCATTACACAATATCCACATATATATATATATATATATATATATATATATATATATATATATATATATATATGGGACAATAGTTCTGCTGTTGGAAAAAGGTGTAGTTTCCAGCAAAGCTTTAAACAGACGGAGTGACCTGCCCATGGATAACGTCAAGCATAGTATAAAAGTATATTGCCCATTGTCATACAAAGAAATAAGCAATATACTAGAAAGAGACTTTTATAGGTGCTTGAATTCAAGTCTAAAACCTCGTCATTTGACTCTCTCAGACTTTGGTCCGATTCGCAGACCAATTCTGAGCTTAGCTCTCAGACTATTATCAAATTCATTACGGACCAAGTATTGTTCTAATGTCAAGTGTATATGCTTTAATAACCTGACAATTGAGCATATAATTTTTCACTGTAGCTTGATGAAGCCTTTTGTACACGAAAGTGTGTCTTCACGAGTGACTGAGAACGTTGATGTTTTTGACTTTTTGCATTCATTATCAGTTGTTTCGCTTGTTAGTTTAACGACTTCTCTTTTACGAAGTCCTTTAAGTAATTTCCTGTAACTGTATTTAGAGGGGTGTTTTTTTGTTTGTTTGTTTGTTTTGTTTTTCTTTCAAATTTCACCCACATTTTTACCCTCATTTGCCCAGTTTCCCCCAACCCTCCATTCATCCACATCTCCCACCCCTTCTAACCGATAATACTCAGATGTATTCATAAATACTTTTACAAAATGTCTTCAATCACCGATATGTGTGACGGGACATTAAACAAAATTCCTTCCTTCCTTTAAACAGACAACAAGAACAAACAAACTTCGTACACAATGTCACAGAGGCTGATTGACTGACTGATTGACAGGGATACCTATATAGTGCTAATCCTCGGTCAGAGACCAGACTCGCTCTAAGAGCTTTACAAACATGGCGTCATTTGCACACACAACAGGCTGTCTACCTTGGCGGAGCCGACAGTGAGAGCTGCCTATAGTCGCTCATCAAGCGTTTTCTGTGTCATTCATTTAGGTTTCAGTCACACACACACACACACACACACACACACACACACACACACACGCACACAGATATACACACACACGCGCACGCACACACACACACACACACTGTTGTGTTGCCAGCGGTTTCTTTTATGTGCGCTTAGTGTATGATACACGCGGGACCTCGGTTTATTGTCTCATCCGATTGACTAGCGTCCAGACCACCAATTAAAAGGTCTAGTGGAATGGGGAGTGGGGAGAGTGGGGGGTCGGGAGAAGGGGGTGTGGGGGGGTGGATTCAACCAATAGTTCCATTCGGGGTAAACTTTGTAAGAGAAGGATTAAATTATGTGACCAGGATGTTTTGAAACAAGGTTTGAGACAATGTTGTTTTGAAGACAAGGTTTGAAACAATGTGATCGTCATGCTCTTTCGAGACAAGGTTTGAAAGTATGTGACCATGCAGTTTTGA
This sequence comes from Babylonia areolata, assembly GCF_041734735.1. Lineage (NCBI taxonomy): Eukaryota > Metazoa > Mollusca > Gastropoda > Neogastropoda > Buccinidae > Babylonia > Babylonia areolata. The sequence goes on along the minus strand of NC_134906.1, from coordinate 3,198,877 downwards.
GACCAGGTCTGAAACAAATGTGATCATAAAAATTATTGTTTTGAAAGAATGTGACCATGATGTTTTGAGACAAGATTTGATCAGTTGAAACAACATCCGATAGACGTTTTGCCTGAGTTTTTGCCACTGAAGACATTCATAAAAAAAAAAAAGTGCCACGTTTATCTGATGGGATGGTTCAGAATATTTCTTGGAGCAATCAAACAACACTTTAGACTGACATTCTTCATCGTCGTTGAAGAGCCGCCAATTTGCTGTGTGGGTCATCAAGTCTGCAAATCTTCGATTCATCTCTTGTACAACATAAACATGAAACGAAGATTAGTGTCACAAACATTAGCGCTCAAGCGAAGGAATAACGGTTTTATGTACATGACAAATTATTCCGCTTAAAGGCTCTTGCCCCCAATACCCTCTGTATCACTTGAGAGAGAGAGAGAGAGCTGACAGTTGACACTTTTAACACTTTGATACTTAACTGTCATTTTATTTACAACCCATGCAACAGGCGACGGCGGCGGAGGGGGGTGGGAGGGGTTGCTGTGCAGAGAGAGAGAGAGAGACAGACAGACAGACAGACAGACAGACAGACAGACAGGCAGACAGACAGATAGAGAGGGCGGGCAGACAGACACACAGAATACAGAGAGAGAGAGAGAGAGAGAGAGAGAGAGAGAGAGAGAGAGAGAGACAGAGACAGAGACAGACAGATAGAGAGGGCGGGCAGACAGACACACAGAATACAGAGAAAGAGAGAGAGACAGAGACAGAGACAGACAGATAGAGAGGGCGGGCAGACAGACACACAGAATACAGAGAGAGAGAGAGAGAGACAGACAGAGACAGAGACAGAGACAGACAGATAGAGAGGGCGGGCAGACAGACACACAGAATACAGAGAGAGAGAGACACAGAGACAGAGAGAAAGAGTTGACGGATATTTTGCTGCCATCTGCTATCAGCTTAAAAGCTGTGTGTGTGTGTGTGTGTGTGTGTGTGTGTGTGTGTGTGTGTGTGTGTGTGTGTGTGTGTGCGTGTGTGTGTGTGTGTGTGTGTGTGTGTGTGTGTGTGTGTGTGTGTGTGTGTGTGTGTACAGGCGGCGGTGAGGGATCGGAAGAGTTGTAGTGGCTTTTTTTTTTTTTTTTTTTTGTCATTTAACTCTAAAGAAAGAGCGAGAGACAGACAGATAGAGAGAGAGAGAGAGAGAGAGGGGGGGGAGGGGGGGGGGGGGCAGACAGTCATAATGGTGGTGGTGTGTCCATCGAGATCGATGATGACCATCGTTGTCATCCAGATGGGGGATGGGGGATGGGGGGAGGGTGGTGGTGTGGTGGGGGGAAGGATGCTCATGAATCTATCTGTGAGTGCGCAGATGGCTGAATAGTCCAATCTGCGCACGAAATGTTCGCTGACAGTTGGGGCAGACAAAGACAGGCATATCATTGTCAGGGAGCTTGTTTGCCTGTGACTTTCTGGCCTGCCTCTTCTCAACAGCTGCAGCAGTCCTGTTGGCCTCGCACAACCTGGCGCCTTTGTGCACAGCAGCGCGCCATTTGTCACGGTCCACTGCAGATTCCTCCCAGGAGTCAGGGTTGATATCAAACGCTTTCAGAGAGACTTTCAGAGTATCTCTGAAGCGCTTCTTCTGACCTCCGTGTGATCTCTTCCCTTGTTGCAGCTCGCCATAGAAGAGCCTTTTGGGCAGCCGATGGTCTGGCATGCGCGCCACGTGTCCAGCCCAGCGAAGCTGGGACTGCATCAGGATGGTGAAGATGCTGGGAAGGGTGGCTTTTGCGAGCACCTCTGTGTCTGGGGTCTTGTCTTGCCACTTGATGTTCAGTAGCTTCCTGAGGCATGTTGTGTGGAAGTGGTTCAGCTTCTTGGCATGTCGTTGGTACACTGTCCAAGTTTCGCAGGCGTACAGTAGTGTGGGGAGAACTACTGCTCTGTAGACCTTTAGCTTGGTCTCAAGACTAATGCCTCTTCTGTTCCAGACATTTGCATTGAGTCTACCAAAAGTTGCGCTTGCTCTTGCAATCCTGACGTTCACTTCATCGTCGATGGTCGCATTTCGTGACAGTGTGCTGCCAAGGTATGTGAACCGCTCCACCGCACTGAGTCTCTGACCGTTGACTGTGATGTTGGGCTCAACGTAGGGTTTCCCTGGGGCTGGCTGATGGAGAACTTCAGTTTTCCTCGTGCTGATGGTAAGGCCAAAGTTCCTGCTGGCAGTGGCAAACTTGTCGACGCTGAGTTGCATGTCAGCTTCAGATCCAGCGTTGAGGGCACAATCATCAGCAAACAAAAAGTCTCTGATGATGTCTGTCATGACCTTCGTTTTTGCTTGAAGCCTTCTGAGGTTAAACAGCTTGCCATCTGTTCGGTACTTTAGGCCGATTCCAACATCGCCATCTCTGAAGGCATCAGTAAGCATTGCAGAGAACATGAGGCTGAACAGCGTTGGAGCCAAGACGCAGCCTTGCTTGACACCATTTGTGACAGCAAAAGGAGCAGATGTTTCACCATTGTCCTGGACTCGAGCCTGCATGCCTTCATGGAATTGGCTGACCAAGGAAATAAATTTCCGAGGGCATCCGTACTTGGCCATGATCTTCCACAGTCCCTCTCTACTCACGGTGTCGAAGGCCTTAGTGAGGTCGACATAGGTGGAGAACAGATCAGCATTTTGCTCCTGACATTTCTCTTGCAGCTGCCTTGCAGCAAACACCATGTCAGTGGTTCCGCGCTCTTTCCGGAATCCACATTGGCTCTCAGGCAAATGACCTTGGTCAAGGTGTGCTGTGAGGCGGTTAAGTAGGATCCTGGCAAGTATCTTGCCTGCGATGGAGAGCAAGGAAATGCCCCGATGGTTATCACAGGCTTGCCGGTTCCCCTTTCGCTTGTACAAGTGAATGATAGATGCATCTTTGAAATCCTGGGGGATCGTCTCTTCTTTCCACATGAGTGAGTACAGCTGATGAAGCTTCTCAGTCAGCACAGTGCCTCCATCCTTGTAGACCTCTGCTGGTATGGAGTCTGAGCCAGGTGCTTTGCCACTGGATAGCAGACGGATTGCTTTCTGGGTCTCAAGAAGTGTTGGCGGATCGTCCAGTGCTTCGTTGGTGGGGACTTGTGGGAGACGGTCTATGGCTTCATCATTTATGGAGGAAGGGCGATTTAAGACACTGTTGAAGTGCTCAGCCCATCGTTCGAGAATGTTCTCCTTCTCGGTGATCAAGGTATTCCCATCTGCACTGAGGAGGGGGGATGATCCTGAGGATGTGGGGCCATAGACTTCTTTTAAGGCATCATAGAACCTCTTCATATCGTGCCTGTCAGCATATCCCTGGATCTCATCAGCTTTGTCACTCAGCCACTTATCCTGCATCTGGCGTAACTTTTGCTGAACAGTCCTGCGGATGGCATTGTATGCATCCTTTTTTGATGTGGACTTTGGGTTGCTCAGGTGGGCTTGATGCAGACGGCGTTTCTCATCCAGAAGCTGCTTGATTTCATCACAGTTTTCATCAAACCAGTCTTTGTGCTTTCTGGTCATGGGTCCCAGGGTCTCTGAAGCTGTACTATAGATCAGCTCACGCAGGGTCCTCCAGTCAGACTCCACATTCTGGTTGTCCAGAGAGGCGGATTCCAGACGATCTTCCAGCAGCTCCACAAAGGACTGTTTGATGGTGATGCTTTTCAGCTTAGCGATGTTGAGCCGTTTTGGAGCCTTCTGGCCTTGGGGGCGTCTCTTGGGCTGGATTCGAATATTCAGCTTCGAGACTACAAGGCGATGGTCTGTCCAACACTCGGCGCCGCACATGGTCTTTGTTACATGTACATCTTGCCTATCCCTTTTCCTGACGATGACATAATCGATGAGATGCCAATGCTTTGAGCGAGGGTGCATCCATGATGTCCTGTTACGGGTAGGGAGGCAGAAAACTGTGTTGGTTATCAGCAGTTCGTGCTCTGCACAGGTCTGAAGCAAAAGCAATCCATTTGGGTTGCAGTGGCCCACACCGTGCTTTCCAATCACTCCATCCCAGGAGATGTAGTCAGAGCCAACTCTAGCATTGAAGTCCCCAAGAATGATGAGCTTGTCTGCTTTAGGGATAGCAGCAATGACAGAGTGAAGGTCCTCGTAGAACTTCGCCTTCACTTCATCCGGGTTGGTCATGGTTGGGGCGTAGGCACTGACAATGGTGAGGTGCTTCTGGCCAGATGCCAGTGGGAGTTTCATGGTCATAAGCCTATCGTTGACTCCCTTTGGGATTCCAGCTAGCTTGCTGACAAGTGCTGTTTTTACTGCAAAACCAACGCCAGCCTCACGTCGCTCTTCGCTTCCTCGTCCACTCCAGAAGAAGGTGTAACCAGATCCCCGTTCACAGAGCTCGCCTTCGCCTGCAAGCCGAGTCTCACTCAAGGCTGCGATGTCGATGTTGTATCTGGCGAGTTCGGATGCAACTAGTGCTGTTCTCCTTTGGGGTCTGTCCGCGTTATCTCTGTCCAGGAGAGTCCTTATGTTCCAAGCACCAATGGTGAGAGGAACGATCCTTGTTTTTTTCTTTTCTTTCTCTTTGTTTCGACCGCTGATGTAGGGTCCCCGCCAGCCGCGGTATGCTGGCCAGGGTGATATGGAGCAGGCAATTTTTAGGGCACCTTTTCTAGCCCCTTCCTCATGCCAGGGAGGTGAGCAGTGCATTCCTAAAGAGGGCTGCTCAGACGCTCAGACGGCTGCCGAGCTCCATCGCTGCTCCTGTCGACGAAGAACGACCCTATGGCCTGAGCCGCCTGCGTGCAGGTCTGCGGCTGCGACTGCCAGTGTACCCACACCTGTCGTTTCGTCGCTCGCCTGTCGCCACAGGACTTGGGGGTGATGAAATGATGAAGGATGAAAGGTCATTTTGGATGACTGATGACTTGCGCGATGAGTTTGTTTAAAGTGAAGAGGAGTTGCGCAACGTCGACCTCACTCTCTCGTCCGGGTCCACCAATTTCCAGTGGCAAGACTAAGTCGAGACGACTGGAGGATGAGCACGGATGCAGTGGATGACCAAGATATCCTTTCGGTGTCTCATCTTGCTCTCTGCACTCCACAGTGCGTTGCTGTAATCGCCTTCCTCTCCGTTGAACCGATAGGTTTCTTCCGCAGATTCTGCCGGATCCAGACTTCGCATACATGGGTAGACACACCCCGGAGGCCAACTGCGTGTGGCATGCACACAGCACAGTGGAGCTAGATGGCCGTCGGTGGCTCTCCTGAGCCGACGCCCTTTTATGGATCTCCATAAGGGTGTCTAGCCACCCGCACCACTCCCAGAAGGGAGCGGTGGAAGTGCCGGTTTAGTCGTCGGCAACCCGACCCTGAACAGGTTGTACTGGATTACAGGTTACCAGTAGCAGATCTAATGACCTGACCTGGGGAGGGGGGGGGGGGGCAGACAGTCATAATACACACAGATGGAGAGTGAGAGCGAGAGCGAGACAAGACAAGACAAGACAAGACAAGATAAATTCTTTATTTCGAGGATAATAGATAAGTACTGGTGTGCTTTTTTTCATCCAGTCCCCGCCCTGAATAGGGTCTACACTACACAATATTTAATAAAATGAAAGCATGGTGTTAGTAGAGATACATAACAGTGGAAAAAATACACATAAATCAAAACAAAACATACACACACTCAGAGTGAGAACTTCGCAAGATAAACTGAGCACATTTTGGAAGATTACCATGTGTATAAGTACCAAAAATGTTAAGAGAGAGAGAGAGAGAGGGGTGGGGGGATGATCTGAAGAGGAATACTGGGCTAACACACACACACACACATACACACACACACACACACACACACACACACACACACACACACACACATGGCATACAGGCACTAGCATGGTGTTAGTAAAATGCATAGGAAAAAAAAAAATCAACAAAATGAAAGAAACAAATACACACAACACACACCGCACTACACACCAGAATTTTTAAAATCGACGAATAAAACTCCACAATATCTATTGTTATTGACATTGGAAAGCCAGTCATCTACAATGTTGACCAATGCTGTGTGGCATGAATGCTTTCATCTGAAACCAGACTGAGCTGGATGTAAAAGTTCATTGACATCAAAGTGATGTGAAATATGCTTGTTGATATTTTTTGTCCAGTGGTTTTGAAAGAATAGAAATAATGAAAACTGGCCTGTAGTTTTTGTAAATAGGAATAACGTTCGCTTTCTTAAAATTAATGCGATCGGAAAGACGTTTTTGTCAATACACAGATTAGAAATGTACGTTAATGTGTCCGTGATAACCGGAGCGGCTAGTTTTTAGAATTCTGCTGTTGATGCCATCCAGTTCGCGGGTTCCTGTCTGTTTTAGTTGGATAAGGTAGTTATAGACTTCAATAGAGAGATAGACAGACAGACAGACAGACAGAGAGACAGACAGACAGACAGACAGAAACACACACACACACACACACACACACACACACACACACACACACACACACACAGAACGCGGATGCGGATGCAGTGAAGACAACAGCCTTGGGTAAGAAGTCAAGGCGAGGTGGATTGAGGTATAAAGCTGTCAAGTCGATCGCAGAGCAAAATGACTGGAGATGAGAGGGCGAGAGGGGTGGGGGCGGATGGGGGGCCTGGGGGGGGGGGGGGGGGGGGGGGGGGGGGGGGGGCAGTGGGGAGGAGGGAGGTGAGAATCCATAAAGGAGGAGGGGGGACAGGCAAGAAATGTACCAGATGATCCTCCGTGATGTTGAAGTTGATCCTTGCGCCATACCAAGACAAGGAAAACAAGAGAGGCAAGGCCTTCAAGACTCACTTGTGATAGACTTTAAAAAAAAAATCTAATCGTTAAAATGTGTTCTGTATTTGTTATTATAAAGCTTCGCGTTTAAAAAAAAAAAAGAAAAAAAAAAAAGTTCTAACCAGATTCGAACCCCGCGTGTTCGGGTGAGAAGAAACTGTCTTACCCATTACACTATCGTGGCTCCTTAACTGACCTTCTAAAATTAATATTTGCACATACTTTTTTTAAAGGGCGATAAATCAATTGCGTTATTCGCAGTGAGAACGCTATTTAAATCATATTATTCTGGTGTATCTTGGGCATTAAAAAAATCTTTAAGGGCAATAAAAAAATTCTTTTTAAGTCCGCGGTAAAGGAGACGTGGCTATCGCCGCAATCACACTGCAATATTTAGCCGTTTTCTCTAGATCTAGATAGATGTACAAGTTTAGTTACACCCGCCGGGAATGTAGTACGACACGGTCAATTCAATTTCTCTTTTATGTTCATTCTAGGTTTATAGTTTTAAAGTTGATATGAAAATTTAGTATTTTGTTAAACTAATAACATGTAGAGCCAAGTACAAGTACTTCTAAACGTCGTAAGAAGTGAAAAGGAGTTCATTTTGAGAAAAGTCAAGACTGGAAATTTTTTCGTTTCATCGTGATCAATTCAAGGGTATTAACTCGCATGGTTTACAATTTTTAACTGTGAATTCCGACTGATTCTGTGGATATTTTTATGGCAGTTTGGGGCATAATCCAGTTAGTGATGAGGCGTTCACAAATCTTTCTCTCAATAAATATTTAATGGTCTCCTTCTCCAACTTTCCATCACATGTTATCGTGTGTTGTCCATTGAATATAGGATTGAACGGGCAGGTCAACAACTTGAAATAAAATGGCGTCGTTCGCGTTCGCGAAGAATATGAGCACGCGCTTTGAATGTGTATAAATATGTACGTGTACGCAATTGATTTTTGCCCATGACCTTCAGGGCTCAGCCAACAGATCTGTAAAGTCCACTCGTCGTATTGATTTTAGTATTTTCCGAAAAAGACCACTTGGGCGAATGAACATAGTGAAAGCCCTGTCCACTGAGAGTAAAACACACAAGCTTTTTATGTATTGAGTATAATTTCAAAATGTAATGTTTAAGATGAGAAAGATCAGTTTAAAGCAAATTAAGTCCCCTAACATTAATTACAGAGTAATTTTCCTTTTTTACTATCTGCACCAAAACGTTTGCAAAATAAATAAAACTTCCATGCTTAGCAAAAGAAGTTCCTGTTTGAACAAAAAATGATAATAATGACTGCTCTTGTTGTTATGTCAGAATATCAGATCAAAGTGCCAAGTTTAGAGAATACAAAAAACTATAAATATAACAGTAAATGCAGTTTGCATATAATTTGGCTTCTTTTTAATTTTTTTTGTGCCCATCCCAGAGGTGCAATATTGTTTTAAACAAGATGACTGGAAAGAACTGAATTTTTCCTATTTTTATGCTTCATTTGGTGTCAACTGACAAAGTATTTGCAAAGAAAATGTCAATGTTAAAGTTTACCACGGACACATACACACACAGACACAGACACACACACAGACACACACACACACACACACACACACAGACAACCGAACACCGGGTTAAAACATACACTCACTTTGTTTACACAAGTTTCAGTTTCAGTTTCAGTAGCTCAAGGAGGCGTCACTGCGTTCGGACAAAACCATATACGCTACACCACATCTGCCAAGCAGATGCCTGACCAGCAGCGTAACCCAACGCGCTTAGTCAGGCCTTGAGAAAAAAACAAAACAAAAACAAAAACAAAAACGGGGGAATAAATAATAGATAAGCTTACATAAATAAATAAATAACTAATAATTATAATATAGAAAAAGGTAGTAGTACTACTAATACTAATACTAATAATATGATAATAATAATAAAAACATAAATAAATAAGACAACAATGGTGATAAATAAGCAAATAAATGTAAAACATGAAAACACACATTCACACATACACCCACACATGTATAACAGATATGCGCCAAACATGCAGTTTCACAGATATGAAAGCATGGTCAAATACATATAAACGTACATGAGCTCCAACACACACACACACACACACACACACACACACATTACCTTGCACCTCCTCTACCCCCCTCCTCCACACACTCATTTCTAGTCTACGTATCGCAGCTTCCACGGCACACACACACACACACACACACACACACACACACACACACACACACACACACACACACACACACAAACTCACACTCACAGAGATGAACACTTACTTGTGCAAGCACACACACATACGCCCATATCTCCCACCCCCAACCCCACACACATATATACAAAGATATATATATATATATATATATATATATATATATATATATATATATATATATATATATATACGTTCCAATATCCTGTTGCTCCCACAGTGTAGGCATGCATACACTCACATACCTCATCCTCTACCCCACCTCCCCCCCCACACTCCCACCTCCCCTCGCATACACACACACACACACACACACACACACACACACACACACACACACGTACACAGAACTCTCCTGACACTTGTGTGCACTTACACTCTCGCGCATTCACAAACGCACTCAAAAGCACAAACCGCACACATACACACAAACACACACATACACACACGCACAGAGGCTGCCACTGATTGGCCGCAAGAGGGATGGGAAAAGATCTATGATGCCAAGAACGTGGCGTCTAGTGTGTTGCTCAGTCTATTGTATTTGGAAAGGCCCACAGAGACTCTGTTCCGTTTTGAAAAATTTTGCGCAATGTTGGTTTGGAAATGATGCCGATATTTGTTTGATTTGCAAAGCATCGATCTCTACCTTTCATGTTGGACTTGCGGCCGCTCCCTCTCTCTGCTTTTATTTCTTTGAGGCGATCGATGGTGTGATGGCCTTGTACCTGTTCTTTTTGATATTCTTTGACTTTTCTGAGGATTTCCGATTTTCCTAGATGTAGGCCGCTCGTTGGTGTTGCGTTAACAGCAAGTCTGTCAGCTCGCTCATTTCCCTTAACACCTGCATGTCCCGGGCAGTATGACCATGTGAGTTTTTTAATCTGAAAGTTGCGCATTGCCTTATGCCACTCTGGGCTTCCCATTCCGTTTTCAATTTTCTGTATGAGGTTCATTGAGTCGGTTAGAATCATGGCATGTTGGTTTCCGGGCGTATGGATGGACGATAGCCACTGGAGGGCATGTGTCGCAGTTTCAACTTCCATCGTTAGGCTGGAGGTTGTGACTTTGTAGGCAGCATTCTCTTCCCAAATTGTTTTTCCATTTTGTTTCGCAGTGAATCCCCAACCAGATTGGTCTTTGGTGACTGAGCCATCTGTGTATATGATGATGTCCTCTTCTTTACTGTTTTCTTCTATGAGTAGCTTCACTTCCGCATCAGTTTTGCCCTCAGGCTATTCCCGACAATGTCTTCCTAGAGTGGGTGAAATGGCTGTGTTGAATAGATGGTTGAGGTTTTCGGGGTTTTTCTCCTATTCTTTTGTTTCTTGCAGGTCTTGTAGTCGGCATACTAGCTGGATTGTGTCTTCTGCTTGCCCCATCCATGATCTTCCTCGTCCTAGACGGCTGCCTTTTGGTTCTTTGACTGCGTCATGCAGTGGGTTTTGAGAGTTTTCTAATGCTTTGAAGTAGGACTTGACCTGTTCTAACTTGTTTCTGGCCTGCACTGAAGGAAGGTCAAGCAGGTATCGCATGGTTTCTGTGGGCGTGTCTTTTGTTGTTCCAAGGATCAGCCTCATAGCTTCATTTTGTACTCTTTCTAATTTTAGAAGGTTGCTTTGAGGCGGTGTTGTTAGCCCAAGTCCGTAGTCGATCACACTGAGGACGAGTGATTGGTATAGCAGGAAGAGGTGGCGTTGTTCAATACCTTTGGTTGCCATTGCTTTTAAGACTGAAAGGCCCTTTTTGCATTTGAGAACAGTATTTTCCGTATGTTTTCTGAAGGTCAGCATCCTGTCGAAGTGTATTCCTAGGTAGCGTAGGCATTCAGTTTTCTCGATTTGAATCCCATCGAATGACACTGAAGGTGGTGATTTGCTCGCGGTTCTGTTGTTGAGGGTGCACAGCAACGTTTGGGCTTTCGCTGGATTGATGGAAGATCCTGTGTCTTTGCACCATTGAGCAATATTGTTTAGTTGTTTCTGGACGGCTTTAGTTCTTTCCTGAGCATCTTTCGAAGTTTTGAAGACCAGGCCATCATCCGCAAGGGTAAGCACCCGAGCAATTCCATTGTTGTTTAAGTCTGCAAGGCCCTTCGTGTAGACATTGTAGAGGACAGGATAGAGCGGAGACCCTTGTGGCAGTCCCATGGATAGTTTAGAAGGTGCAGACATCCAATCTCCGAGGCGTAGGACGACGGTTCTTTCCTGAAGCGCTGCTGCTATCAATCTTGTCAGTGTCAAACTTACTCCATACCTTAGTAGCAGCTCCATGAGGTGCGCAAACTGGACTTCATTGTAGGCATCTTCAAGGTCGATTGCTACTGCTAGTGTTTCTTCTTTTCTTTGAAATCCTTCATACACCTCATATGCAAAAGCAGCTGCATTTTCCCATGTGGACTTGCCTGTTCTGTAACCACCTTGATTTGAAGGGAGAATGTGCCTGTGTTCAAGATCCCTTGCAAGTTTCCTGGCTATCATGCGTTCCATGAGCTTTCCAGCAATGCTTTGCATGGTTAGGATCCGGTAGCCGCTTACCTGACGATGATCCTTTCCTGGTTTTGGTATGGGTTTTAAGAAGCTGTGTGTCCAGTCCTCCGGCACATGTCCATTGTGGAAACTGTTTTGATATAGATTGAAAAATTTACACAAGTGAGTCACAAAACAAAAACAAAAACAACAACAAACAAAAACAAACAACAACAACAAAAACAAAAACAAAAAAAAAAACCACACACACACACAATCAAAATAAACAACCCCAAACCCCCTCAAACAAACAAGAAGAACAAAACAAACAAACAAAAACAACAACAGCAAACAAACAAACACCCCAACCCCCACCACATATCAGCGAGGGTTGAACATAAGCCGTCACAGCTTTTTTTGCTTTTTTTTTTTTTTTTTCATGTTGCCAGAGGCTAAAATGAGGTTCTGTCGCTGGACGCTCGCGCTCGGCTCATACAAAGGGCACTGAAGTGTCCCACCTCCTCCACCTCCACGGATCACCTCTTGCACCTCCCTTCTCCCCACTACCACCACCCCCCTTCCGCCTCCCAGCCCCTCACCCCCCCCCCACCCCCCACCATTCCTAAACCCTCTCACACTCCTGATCTCCGAACCCTTTGCATTGCGATTAACTTTACGATCGCGCGGCGTTTGGAGGCATCAGTGCAGCAGAATGGTTAAGACGGTCGATCATCTGCCAATACAGTACTCGTGGGGGTCTGGGTTCTCCATTCCCGCTCCATTGAGCCCCTTTCTCCCCAAGTTTGTCCCCAAGTGAGCGTCCGGTCATTCGTATGAGACGATAAACCGAGGTTCCACGAATTGCTAGCACGCACCGACGGGTGCAATAGGTGAATGGTTAAAGCATTGGCCTTTCAATCTGAGGGTCCCGGGTTCGAATCACGGTGACGGCGCCTGGTGGGGAAAGGGTGGAGATATTTACGAACTCCCAGGTCAACATATGTGCAGACCTGCCAGTGCCTGAACCCCCTTAATGTGTATACGCAAGCATAAGATCAAACACGGACGTTGAAGATCCTGTAATCGATGTCAGCGTTCGGTGGGTTATGGAAACAAGAACATACCCAGCATGCACACCCCCGAAAGTGGAGTATGGCTGCCTACATGGCGGGTTAAAAACGGTCATACACGTAAACGCCCACTCCCGTATATACAAGTGAACGTGGGAGTTGGAGCCCACGAACGTAGAAGAAGAAGAAGAAGAAGAATGCAAAGCAGGGGTAGGCGTATCGAAAGTGGTCCACGTATTGTATTGTACTGTATTGTATTGCTTTGCCAGGAACGCAAAAGAAAGACAGAAAGAAAGCTAGCACGCGCCGCACTTGGTGCACTGGAAAAGAACCCACGCCAACAAAAAGAGTTGTCCTCTGGCAAAGTCATGAAGGTGAAACCATATGAGGAAGTAAAAACTCTCTTCCGCAGCAGATTTCGAAGAGGCTGGGTCACCCTGAACGGAGGCTACCAGGCACACCAAGATCCCATCAGGACACTGGAAAGAAGACACCAGACTACCATCTACCGCCTTCGCACAGGACACTGCGGCCTCCGAGCACACCTGAAGAGGATTGGAGTGGCAGCCACATCCCTATGTGACTGCGGCCAGGCTGACCATATTCTCCAAGACTGCCCCCTGTATGAGAAGATGCGGCAGCAGTCCAGGCCTGGGGGTGCTGACCTCAACACCAAGCTCTGGGGGACGGCAGCCGATCTTCACCGGACGTCCGAGTTTGTGGCATCCCTCGAACTTCGACCCTGACTGCGTAGCTGTCGAACGCAAAGAAAGAGAGAAAGAAAAAGATGAAGGTGAAACCTACTCTGATAAGTACACAAAATGATTATAATTATAAGCATGCAATTCAAGACATGACTAAAGCGCACTGGGTTTTATCATTGCTGCTGATCAGATTATACTGCCTTGAGGATATGATGTAGCGTATAATTATGGACTTGTACGAACGCTGCCACAACCACAATTGAAGGGCTATTTTCAAAATGTCATACATGACAAAATTATTTGTATTTGTATTTCTTTGTATTTCTTTTTATCACAACAGATTTCTCTGTGTGAAATTCGGGCTGCTCTCCCCAGGGAGAGCACGTCGCTATACTACAACGCCACCCTTTTTTTCACACAGAGAAATGTGTTGTGATAAAAAAAGAAATACAAATAGAAATCTCCGAACCGACAGTGAGCAGACCTTTTCAAAATGGAGCGGGGTCTTTCTGGGGCCTTGAGCTTTGAGCCTCTCCAAATGCGGTACAGATTGAACAGTGTTCATGGCCAATAGAGAGGAGGATGGACGTGATCGTGGACACCGTGGGTTTGTGTGTGCATGCCATTCGTGTGTGTGTGTGTGTGTGTGTGTGTGTGTGTGTACGTGCATGCGAGTGAATGTCCACGCAAGTAAAAATTCCTAAAATCCTATTTGTGTGCACACCACGAATATGCATGTATTCGCGCGCGTTCGTGCATGCGTGCGTGCGTGCGTGTGTGTGTGTGTGTGTGTGTGTAGCATTGTGGGTATGTACGTGCATGCGAGTGAGTTCCATGCAGGTACAAAAAACATTCCCTGAACATCCTATCTGCGTCACGTTTTTGCGTATATTCGTGCTCGCATGCGCGTGTGTGTGTACGTTCATGCAAATGAGCGTCCACGCAAATATGAAAAAAACATACCCTCAAGGTTATATCCTATCGTATTTACTAGTTGTTTTTCTTGCTTCTTCTTTTAAAGAAAAAAAAACCCCACCCAAATATTTTTAACAATTATATGTGTTTCTGAAGTCATGTATAGATAAAATGCATTTTTATTTGCGTTTTATCTCTCAAACTTGCAGTGTAAAAAAAAAAAGAATTAAAAAGGTATGACTCTGCATAAACGGACATGACGAACATGTATAAATAAACCTCGACATAGCAAGAGAAAACTTTGTCTGTTCCTGAAGTCTGCAGTGCTCACATTGGTGAGTTTTGTCCTCAAGAGTTTTGCCCTGACACTTCTGCCGTGAGTCTTTGTTTCTTTGGTCTTTGCTTGTTTGCTTTTTATGTTTCCTTCCTTCATTCCTTTGACCTCTCTTTTTGTTTCTCAGTTATATATTTTCGGTTTTCTCTAAAAAAAAAAAACACAAACAAAAAACACCTTTATGTGGTCATCATTTTCCTTTCTCACAAAGCAAATTAATATTTATTCATGTATTTTTTTTCTTCTTCCTTGTTTTACTCTCTTTGATCTTTAATTGTGAAGAAGATAAACGATGTAATGCCGTCTTCTTACCAAACACAGCCAACGCTCCGGTAACTAGGAAGCGGTATTATGGTGTTTTTGGATCGGGATCGAGCCTCAACGAAATAAACCGTTAATGATCCAGAAATACGGCTTAATTTGGAAGACTTACAAACAAATTATAATTATTGGCATGACTATGAAGATTCATACTATGTTTAATCCAAATTTGGTATTGGTAGACAAAGTATTTCAAGAGAAAACGGCATTGTTAAAGTATACCATGAACACACAGACACACCCAAACGCGCGCGCGCGCGCGCGCACACACACACACACACACACACACACACACACACACACACACACACACACACACACACACACACACACACAAAACCACACATACACACGTACACACACACATCCGAACACTGGGTTATTGCATATACTCACTTTGCTTACACAAGTGAGACAATAAATAAATAAATAAATAAATATTCATATATAAGCACCCGCTGTAATCACGACCTCTTCCCTACTGTTGTGACAAAGAGCAACACAGCACAATACAATACAATGCAACGCAATACAGTACATTACAAGAGAGGCAAGGCCTTCAAGACTCACTTGTGATACACTTAAAAAAAAAAAAAATCTAATCGTTAAAATGTGTTCTGTATTTGTTATTATAAAGCTTCGCGTTAAAAAAAGAAGAAAAAAAAAGTCCTAACCAGATTCGAATTAAGTCCCCTAGCATAATTACAGAGTACTTTCCCTTTTTACTATCTGCACCAAAACGTTTGCAAAATAAATAAAACTTCCGTGCTTAGCAAAAGAAGTTCCTGTTTGAACAAAAAATGATAGTAATGACTGCTCTTGTTGTTGGGTCGAATATCAGATCAAAGTGCCAAGTTTAGAGAATACAAAAAAATATAAATATAACAGTAAATGCAGTTTGCATATGATTAGGCTTCTTTTTTTATTCTTTTTCTTTTTGTGCCCATCCCAGAGGTGCAATATTGTTTTAAACAAGATGACTGGAAAGAACTGAATTTTTCCTATTTTTATGCCTAATTTGGTGTCAACTGACAAAATATTTGCAGAGAAAATGTCAATGTTAAAGTTTACCACGGACACACACACACACACACAAACACAGACACACACACACACACACACACACACACACACACACACAACCGAACACCGGGTTAAAACATAGACTCACTTTGTTTACACAAGTGAGTCAAAAATACAACACAACACAACACAGTGCAACGCGATGCAATGTCACGCATTTCAATACAACACAAAACAACACAACACACATAAAACAGTACAGTCCATTGCAAAGCAATACAATGCAGTACAATACAATACATGGACCACTTTCGATACGCCTACCCCTGCTTTGCATTCAAGCTTTCTCTTTGATCTTTTCTTTTTTCTTTTCTTTTCTTTTCTTCCGTTCTGTTATTCTTTCACGCCTTTATTTTCTCTCCTTCAGTCTCGTGTTTTCTCACAGACCGACATCAAGATGAGGGTGGTGGTCATCGTGCTGGTGTTATGCACCCTGGTGACCCTGACATCATCTTCCTTTTTGATTCGTAAACGTAGCCATGGCCGTGTCCATAGCCATGGGTATGGGTATAAATACAACTACTTATACAAGAAGTTTGGCCTCTTCAAGAAAAAGCCGACCACGACCACATCGACGACCACCACTGCTTCTCCTACCACTGAAACAACTTCTACGACTGAAACATCCACTTCCACCACTGGACCAACTACTACAACCACTGGACCAACTACTACAACCACTGGACCATCTACTTCAACTCCCACCACTACTGTGAGTTCTCCGATTACGACATCTACACCCCCCATTGATACTTCTACTGCTACTACTACTACTACAACCACCACTGCTCCTCCTCCTCCTGTTCATCGTCGTCGTCGACGCCGTCGACATCATAGAGGATAAAAGTTCAGCAGATTGTCTGCAACAACAGAGGTAAGTCTGGGTTTTCTTTCTTTCTTTTTCCTTTTTTTCTTTTCCTGGTAGATGCAAGGCGTGGGATGGGGGGTGGGGGGTGAGGCGGTGGGGGGGGGGGGGGGGGGGGGGGGGGGAGGGGGGGGCCGGGGGGGGGGGGAGGGGCACTGCTGAGAAGAAGACCAATGGGTGAGGAAGTTTTGTTTTTTTTCTGGGGAGAGGGAGGGGGTAGGGGGTGCGGGAGGGTTGGGGAGGGGGGGGGGGCATATTTGTCCGACCGTAACTTTGAAATAATGTTTCTTTAGAGAAAGATACAGAAGGAAAGAACACACGAATCACCCTGTAATAAATAAAATACAATTTTTGTTATGAAATATTACGGAGAGAGCAGCAACTGTATTCATGTGCTGTTGTTGTTGGTGGTGGTGGTCGTGGGGTGGTGGTGGTGGTGGAGGTGGTGGTGGAGGTGGTGGTGGTGGTCGTGGTGGTGGAGGTGGTGGTGGTGGAGGTGGTGGTGGTGGTGGAGGTGGTGGTGGTCGTGGTGGTGGTGGTGGTGCTGATGCTGCTGCTGCTGATGATGATGATTGATGTTCAATTTATGTTTCAGGAAAAGGAGTGGTGACTACAGATATATATCGCATCAAACTGACGTCTTGTCTACACACTCCACGAATATCGAGACTTGTTGTTGTTGTTGTTAGTTTGACTGGATTTCCTGTTTCCTTCAATTGAATAGATCGAGAAAAACAAATCTGATTCAGCCCACAAATGAAACGGTGGTAAGAAAAATAAATCAGACTTGCATCGACTAAATCATTCGTTTCGATTGACTAAACAGCAGCCTGACTGAATGATTGATTGAGTGTTCGTGATCTGTCTGTCTGCCTGTCTGTCTGTCTGTCTCCCGTTTTCTGTCTGTTAGTCTGTCTCTGTGTGTCTCTGTCTTTGTGCTTGTTTTCTGTAGAAAGGAAAACACAGACAAACACACACACACACACACACACACACACACACACACACACACACACAAACAAGCATGTGCGCGCAGACACACACCTACACCCACATGCACAATGAGAAAGAGAGATGCATGGAGACACACACACACACACACACACACACACACACACACACACACACACACAAAGAGAGAGAACTCAAAACTTAGAACTCAAAACTTTTTTTTTTTTTTTTTGTTATTCAAGGATTAAGATTTTGGGCGTGGCCCATTCTTCCAACCTGTCCTTGCTGATCTACATCAGTTACAATGATAAATGAGAGCAGTATCACTTGCTCAAGGAGGCGTCACTGCGTTCGGACAAATACATATACGCGACACCACATCTGCCAAGCAGATGCCTGATCAGCAGCGTAACCCAACGCGCTTAGTCAGGCTTTGAGGGGAAAAACAAAAGCACCCCCCTCCCCCCGCGCACACAAAAAAACAACCCCAAACAATCCCACACACAAATAAAGAAGTAAATGAATGTTTAAATATATCATTAAAATAAAGCAAAAAAAAGAAAAAAAAAGAAAAACACACACCAAAAACCAAAGAAGTAAATGACTATTTGAAAAAAGTTAGAACAAATCAGAAAAATGATGATGATGATGATAATAAGATGAAAAAGACAATAATGATAATAAATGTAAAACACACACACACACACACACACACACACACACACACACACACACACATGCAGAACAGATATGCAACAAACATTCAGTTTCACAGATATAAAAGCACAAACAAACACACTTAATAAAACGTACACGAGCCCAGACATACACACACACATACCATCTCCCAAATTACCCTGCACCATCCCTCCTTCTCCCCCGCTCATTTCTAGGCTACACATCGCAGCTTTCACGGCACACATATGCACACGCACACGTACACGCACACACACACACACACATTCACTCATACAAGCACACACACATACGCCCATACCCCCTGCACCCCCCCTGCCCCTCCCCCCTCCCCCCACACACACATATGTGACACAGCACGCGAAAACCCGGCTAAAGTCGGAGTT
This sequence comes from Babylonia areolata, assembly GCF_041734735.1. Lineage (NCBI taxonomy): Eukaryota > Metazoa > Mollusca > Gastropoda > Neogastropoda > Buccinidae > Babylonia > Babylonia areolata. Next base: position 3,180,014 of record NC_134906.1, on the reverse strand, counting down.
TATAATTTTTTTTTTTTTACATTTGTAAAAAAAAAAAAAAAAAAAAAAAAAAAAAAAAAAAAAATCACAAATAGTAAAGAGTGGTAACTCTCTCCATTCATAAGGTATACAACTTCAAGTCAGTGCTGCTTACGCTACCGATTCAGCTAGCACACAGGTAAATAAAAGGTACATGGAACAAACCCAGAGACTTCCTTAAAAAAAAGGAAGCACGGGCATGTCCACACAGCAGCAAAGACAGAAGAAATGTGCAAACACAAATTAGCTTTTATTCAAGACTGGCATAGCCTCTTTAATCCTGAACAAGCCACACAGAACACAAAGACAAAACAGAACAAACACATGGTTGCCTCGGGAACGCTTTCACTTCACAGCCTAACTGTTGGGATTCGTTGAGCATTGCTGCGAGGCGCTCAGCAGATGATGTTTCCGAAGACGCCATGTCTGTTTACTTCACGCTGCGTCGATAATGAACACATCGGTCCTTCGATGATTTTTTGTGAGTCACACACACGACAGAACGAAACAACACGAATTAAAATATTCAACTGAAAGTCTGAACTTCCAATATTTTTTTTTCTTTCCAACTTTGATTCGGGAACTTGGCTAAATTCTAAGAATCGATGGGACACGGCTAAAATCGCAATTTACAGAGGGAAGCCAGTGAAACCGTTGAAAACCACCACCCTTTACCCACCAGGCGCCGTTACCGAGATGAGAAACCGCGCGGGACCCTCAGATTGACAGTCCAACGCTTTAACGTAAGGACATATTATTAGCGTTTACTACATTAGTACTTCTTCTTTTTCTGCGTTCGTGGGCTTCAACTCCCACGTTCACTCGTATATACGCGAGTGGGCTTTTTACGTGTATGACCGTTTTTACCCAGGCAGCCATACTCCGCTTTCGGGGGTGTGCATGCTGGGTATGTTCTTGTTTCCATAACCCACCGAACGCTGACATCGATTACAGGATCTTCAACGTGCGTGTTTGATCTTATGCTTGCGTATACACATTAAGGGGGTTCAGGCACTGGCAGGTCTGCACATACGTTGACCTGGGAGATCGTAAAAATCTCCACCCTTTACCCACCAGGCGCCGTCACCGTGATTCGAACCCGGGACCCTCAGATCGAAAGTCCAACTCTTTAACCATTCGGCTATGGCGCCCGTCACTACGTTAGTACAAAAACTGTTGAATACACAATTGATTATATTCATGATGTACATTTACATTCTCTGTATATATTCCTATAAACAATGTATACGCAAAGAAATGAATAAAAAGAATACCCGGGGACACCAAGGAGTCATGACGTGGGTGCGGCCCGGGCTCCTTGGGTTGCAAGGAGTTAAAGGCCGAAACATTTGACTGAGGGAGGGGGGCAGGGTGGTGGGTGAGGGGGCTGGGGGGGGATGGGGGGGGGCTTCTTCTCTGAAGACCTTGTACTGTCCAGCTCTTCCTTAAGTTCCTTATCACATAATTATGAACAATGTAAACGAAAAAAAAAAGTTTGAAAAGCAAAACAAAAATAACCTTCACGTGTTGGCCCTTTTTCCACAGGGTTTGTCATTTTGTCCCACAGGGTCTGGAGGTCAGGACTCTCAATAGCCTTGGCTGGAAGCCTGACCAGGTGATGGCAAACACTGAAATACAGGAAATTCTGACATATTCAAATATATACGTAAACATGCACATATATACAGCATCATGATACCTGCATGCATGATAAAAAAAAAAGCATATACACATTCAAAATAAACAACCACATCATGAACACACACACACACACACACACACACACACACACACATATATATATATATATATATACAAATGGAATTATACATATTTAAATTGTGTATGAAGAGAAAGAGAAAGGCGAAGAAGGGAGAGAGAGTGGTTGCAGACAGACTGTGACAGAGAGACAGGGACAGAAGAGAGAGAATTTCGAGCAGATTATTTTTTCCGATCTCCTCGGTCAACAAATGTGCAGACCTGTTAGTGCCTGAACCCCCTTCGTGTGTATACGCACGCAGAAGATGAAATACACACGTTTAAAGATCCTGTAATCTATGTCAGCGTTTGGTGGGTTATGGAAACAAGAACATACCCATGATGCCCCCACCCCCACCCACCCCAAACCCCCTCCACCCTGACAACGGAGTATGGCCGCCTACATGATGGGGGTAAATGAACAAAACGGTCATGCACGTAAAATTTTACGTATCAGTCTGAGTGTGTATGTGCGCATGCCTGAAATCTGATTGAATGACACAGGAAACGAATGATAAGCGCCCAATGGCAGCCGTCACTCGACCCTACCCAGGTAAGCAGCCTGTTGTGCAAATGAGTTTGTAAAGCGCTTAGAGTCTGGTATTCGACCAAGGATAGGCGTTGTATAAGAATCAATATCATCATCATCATCATCATCATCAACCTATTCCATAAAATTAGAACGATATACATTTTTTTCTTTTAAAGCTCCCCCCCCCCCCCGCCCTGTTCCCTTCCCTCCTCCCTAACATGAAGGTCATATTTCTCTCATTGAAACATCATTATTTTTGACAATTTTGCACAACTCACATATGTCACTATAGAAAAAAAAACACAAAAAAAACAAACAAACATTATTAAGACATTAAGCAACTGCAATGTACTTCAGTGTTAATTAACTTACAAGGTTATTTCTGTTTCATAATACACAAAGAACAAAAAGAAAGAAAGAAAAAAACGAAGAAAAAACCAACTGTTCATCTGACGTAAAAAAAAAAAAAACCCACATAAAAAACCAAACAAAAAAACAAACAAAAAAACCACAAAAAAAACCCAACAGCAACAACAACAACAAACCTGGCATGTATCAAACACATTCGACCCATTCATACAATTAAATAACGTCTGTAATTAACGTCTTGTAAGACACTCACTGCATTTCTCAAATTTACATTTATAGATGTACATTTGACCAAGAAGCATTATCAGGTCAAAAACTGTGTCAGTGCGTACACTTTGAGCAATGCCAAACAGTTCCGTGTCTTCAGTTATTTTAATGTTGGTACATGTTACACAGTTCACCTCCAGTAACTCTTCAAAATTCATGCCCAAAGTGTTTTGAATGTTCGCAGCTCCAGAATATGTGCTCAATGTTGTCCTTTTCATTGCTACAAAAATCTCAGTATTCCTTTCTATGAAATATCTGTTTCCAATTTGTCAGACCACGATGGACAAGAATTTGGAAGTGTCATCTGATATATGATACCAGAATGTCACAGAATAATCTGGTTCCTTTTGGTACTGAATTTATAATTTTGCACATACTGGGGGTATCATATGCACAGTTATTTGTCATGCTCAACTTTTTCTGTTGTACTTCTTTTTTCCTTTTCTTTTTCTTTTGCTGCCCCATCATCTGCACCATTTCAGTGGCATTACTCCCACGTCGCTCATTTTAGATTATCTCATACACGGCCACACCCGGGTTCGTCCGTTGCAGTCCCAGCGTCAGCAGTCCACAGGTAGCCATCGATGTTAGGTTACCAGGAGGCCACACACCAGAGGAGACCCTGCACTGCTGCTGAGTCACTTCGGTGGTGTTCAGTGGTGCCTGTTCTGATTTAACGTACTTAGGACACCACCTACTAAGCCCCCTACTAACGACAATAATGGCTTAGTCGCGGAGCCAGACTGAGTGAGCGTCCCTCCCAGAGTGGAGACCGCCACCACGTCCCCCAAACAACAGTCCCCCATGAATCTGCCGACACTGAAGACATTGACAGGACTCACCCCAAGCACAGAAGTGGAGGGGCATCAAAACTGAGGTCACCATGAGAGCAGGGCATGAAAGGCCACAGACTTTGAGACTGTTTTGTTTATATTGATGATGATGAAGGAGGAGAAGGATGACGATGACGATGTTGCTATGGAGGTCCATTTTGGTTTGGGACTGCGTGACAAGGCTGTACTCTACGCTTCCTGTCATAATGATATCCCGGCGTTAACCAGGCCCGAGAGATACAGACACTTGCAGTGTTGGTCAGGTAATTAGAGCAACACACCCAAAGACGCATCCTTGAAGTGGATGACACTCGACTGTGTGGTCCCAGTCTCCCCATTTAAGCCCACAGCACACTCAACTCTGGGTAGGAGCCGACCACGGGCCGAAAAACCCACCTCCGCTGGGATTCGAACCCGCGTCCTCCCAGCCGTCAGTCCGCGACGCTAACCACTTCGTAACGGCATATTTTGTAATAGATGTTTTGCAGCTTTTAAATGCTATAAAATGTAAATTCACTCCGTATATCCTATCAACCTCATCTTGCGTGAGGAAAGTTCCGTAACTTGTTAAAAAAATGCGCAATACAGTAAACTCTCTAAAGAATCCATTGATTATAATCTATCACGTTAGTTTCATTTTTTAAAAAAGATTCATTGAAGAATATTGGTTCAGAAAGTGGCTCAGTTTTTGAATGGCACTGTGGTGGTGAGGTGTTCTTTCTCCTCAGAACCCCACCCCCACCCCCCTCCCCTCTGACCCCTCCCCCCCTCTCAATATCATGTTTTGTACATTCTATATTTTGATATATCACATGAATGAAAACAGTATCAGTATCACTAGCTCAAGGAGGCGTCACTGAGTTCGGACAAATCCGTATACGCTACACCACATCTGCCAAGCAGATGCCTGACCAGCAGCGTAACCCAACGCGCTAAGTCAGGCCTTGAGAGGAAAAAAAAGGATACATAAATAATGAATGAATGAATGAAAACAAAGCAAACTCAATGCATATAACTAGAATACATTCTTTCTTCTTCTTTTTTCTCTCTTTTTTTCCCCTCCCTTTTCCTCCTGTCTTCTTCACTCCCTTTCTCCCCCCCCTCCCCCTTCCTCTCTCTCTCTTTCTCATCCTTCCCTCCTTCTCTCACTCTTTCTTTTTTTTTTTTTTCTTTTTGATGGTGTGTATGACAATGTCTCGTTTTTCTCTATATATTCCTTCTCATTTCTTTTAACACACATACGCACTCATGCAAAAATCGCGTGCGCGGGCAAACACACACACACACACGCACACACACACGCGCGCGCACACACATACACACACGCACACACACACACACACACACACACACACATATATATATATATATATATATATTCAACACACACTCCATGCCCAAAGTATATATATATATATATATATATATATATATATATATATATCTTCTCATTTGGTTCCTGAACCTCCAATATGATACAAAGCCTCAAAACTCAAGAGCATGGAACATTACAAATAGAGAAGATAATATCAAGACCTTTAAAAATGATTTAAGAAACGACAACAACAACAGCACATACTATAACACGTCTATCATCAGTAGTATACACACACACACACACACACACACACACACACACACACACATACATTTTCATACATGCACACACACACACACACACACACACACACACACACACGCACGCACGCACACACAGATACATATATATATATATATATATATATATATACATGTGCATATACACACACACACACACACACACATGCATAGGCATACATACATACCTACATTCATACATACATACATATATACACATGCACGCACACTGACACATACATAAAAGCAGATAAATAAATAGAGAAAGGCCTGGGTCTGTCACTTTCTCTCAAAGGTAATATATGGAAGGAAGCATGGATCAAACAGCAACATTCTTATAGACTCTGTTTCAGCAACAACTTGACAGAGTTGGGGGGGGGGGGGGGGGGGAATGGGGGGTGCGTTTGTGGGGTCGGATGGGGGGGGGGGCGTTTGTGGGGTCGGATGGAGGGTGGGGGTGGGACGTTTGTGGGGTCGGATGGGGTGTGTGTGTGGGGGGGGGGGGGGCGAGATGAAATGGGGAAGGTGGGTTTGTTGGGGGATGCGGCTGCGGAAGAATGGGGGGTAGGGGGGGAGTACACGGGGGTAGGAGTAGGGGTGGGGATAGGGGTGGAGGAGGGGTCAGTACTATTTTTGACAGTACCATACATTAAAGGAGATGTATTCTTTGTAAAGTTACATACAAAAAAAAAAAAAAAAAAAAAAAAGTGCCATTCAAGAACGTGCTGAATACATTTTTTTTTACATTAAAAAAAAAATCTATCAATTCTTCAGCCATTCCATAAACCTAGAAATGATAATGAAAAAAAAAAAAGAAGAAAAGAATGAAAGAAAACAAAAGAAGGGATAACAGACATAACATTGTACATTCGTCAGCCTTATCATTTAAAAGAAAACAAAACAACGACAACATTCGATTGAATCAAATCAAAATCATCAGCACATGTGGAAAACAAAACAAAACAAAAAACAAACAAAAAACCCCAAAAAACCCCCCCAAAAAAACCCACCCCCAACAAATAAAAAAAAAAGAAGAAGAAAAAGATACTTAACCACCTTTGTCTTCCCTAACATTGGTCATCCATTGGTGTGTGTGTGTGTGTGTGTGTGTGTGTGTGTGTGTGTGTGTTTAGCTAGACTACAGTGTGACATGCGGAGGACAAGGCAACAACATTCAACTAATACAAGTGGAAATGAAATCTAAAAGATTCTTTTTTTTTCTTTTTTCTTTTTTCTTCTTTTTTACTGATCTGGTATAACTTCCTATGGTTTGGTTGTTTTTTGTTTGTTTGTTTGTTGTTGTTTTTTTGTCTCTCTCCCTTAATCATAGAATATACAATACACAATTGTTATGTCATTTGACACTGCATTTTTTTTTTTTTTTTTTTTTTTAATTCTATTTTCCCCCAAGGCCTGACTAAGCTCGTCGTTTGCTGGACAAGTTTTTTGCTTAGCATATGTGGTGCAACGTGAATATATCTATATCTATCTATCTATCTATCTATCTATCTATATATATATATATATATATATATATATATATATACATATATATATATATATTATAGTCAGTCGTGTCCGACTATGACCATCAAAACAGCAGAGGAGGCAACTGCTGTTCCGACTATCTGGGCTAGAATTTGATTATAGTGGAGAGTGTCTTGCCCAAGTACATCGCCACTCTCTCGGCCAAGAGGGTTTTAGGACAGTCGGCGTTGGGATGGTTCCCAGAGGCCAACTAGTCCACAAGGCTGTAGCACTAAGAGCCAGTGCATATTTTGCCTCCTACTTTGAGAGTCATAGTCCTTCACAAAAGACGAAGCTGTAAATGGTTTCCCATTGACTGGAGAAACCATTGACAATACAGCTCTCACTTTGCTGTTGGCTCAAATGTAAACTAATGTCAATCTGTGATATAAGCCGAGTGTTGGGCATGAATTTGGCCAAATAGCAGTGACGCCTTCTTGGGTAACTGAACTGAACTGAACTGAACTCTGGATGATATCTATGCATGGGACTTATCACACACCCTCTTCTCTCCTCTGTCTGTCTGAACAGACCTTTTCAAAATGCATGAGAGTTGGGTTGTTTTTTTGTTTGCTCTTGGGCCTTTCCGAACGAGGGATGGACTGAACAACGTTCATGGCGCATGCAGACGGGGGATGATGGAAGTGTTTATGACCACCGTGTATTTTGTGTGCACGACATGTATGTGCGTGCATTCGTGCGTGCGTGCGCGCGTGTTGTCAGTGTGTAAATGTGTTTGTGCATTATAGGCATGTATATGCGTGCGAGTGAGTGTCCACGCAAGTATAAAATAAACAACACCCCCCCCTCCCGCCACCCCCACGCCCCCCACCCCCTGACATTTATCTCCTGCTTGTTTCATATAAAATACATATTGCTTTTTGTAGCAAGCGTCCGTGTTTTAAAGTTAAATACAAAACAAAACTTTTACTTGCTTTTGATTCTCCTAGCTTCCCGTGTTAGGAATAAGCAGAAAGAATGACGCTGCACAAACGGACTGGACGGACTTATATAAATAAAAACCTCGACGTAGGTAAGAACGCAACTCACCTGTTCCTGAAGTCTGCCGTGCTGAATTGTCCGAGTTTTTCCCTGACACTTCTGACGTGAGTGACTTCTTTGGTCTTTGTTTGTTTGTTTCTTTTGTTTCTTTCGTTTTGTTTCTCAGTTTCATATTTTTGGATTTCCCTTTAGAAATAAAAACTATTTCTGTGATCACCATTTAATTTGTTTTTTTCTTTCCATTTTGTTGAATAATATTTTTTTTCGTAGTAGACATCCTTTAGTCTCGGAAGACTATGGAGTTGCGCTCTAGGTGTTTATTCTCTGGTACAGCGTCAGGTGTGGCTGGCCAGTCCGACGCGGGAATGACAGTCCCTGTGGGAGAGGGCACAGATGAAGTCTGACGCTGGTCTGTCTGCCTGGGCTGCAGCCTTTCTTCTCATTCTCTTTTCCTCGTGCTGCTGAGCGAGTGTCTCTTCGAACTTGGAAAGACCTTTCTGCACAGTCTGTCTCCAGGCTGACCGTTCGAGGGCTGTTGCTTCCCAGTTGTTCTGGTCGATGTTCAAGGCTTTTAGGTCCCTCTTGCACACGTCTTTGAATCGCAGCTTTGGTCTGCCTGTGGGACGTTTTCCCTGCACAAGTTCTCCGTAGAGGAGGTCTTTAGGGATCCGTCCGTCGTCCATGCTCACGACATGGCCGAGCCAGCGCATACGTCTCTGTTTCAGCAGCGTGTACATGCTGGTGCATCCAGCACTTTCCAGGACAGTGTTGTTTGGGACCTTGTCCTGCCAGGTGGTATTCAGAATGCGTCGGAGGCTACGCATATGAAAAGCATTGAGCTTTCGCTCTTGTCGGGCACGCAAAGTCCAGGACTCGCTGCCATACAGGAGGGTGCTCACGACGCAGGCTCTGTAGATCTGGATCTTTGTGTGCTCGGTCAGCTTGCTGTTGTTCCATGCTTTCTTTGTCATTCTGGTCATGGTGGTAGCTGCCTTGCCGATGCGCCTGTTGAGCTCTGCGTCAAGTGAGAGGGTGTCTGACATAGTTGAGCCCAGATAAACGAAGTCGTGGACGACATCCAGTTCATGGTCATTGATGCTGATGGCTGGGGGAGAGTCAACATCTTGTCCCATGACCTGTGTTTTCTTCAAGCTAATGGTAAGCCCGAAGTCTTGGCAGGCATCGCTGAAGCGAGTCATGAGCTGCTGTAGGTCCTCGGCTGAGTGGGCAGTTACTGCTGCGTCGTCTGCAAAGAGGAAGTCACGCAGGCACCTCAGCTGGACTTTAGTCTCGGCTCTTAGTCTGGAGAGGTTGAAGAGCTTTCCATCTGTCCTGGTTCAGAGGTAGATACCTTCAGCTGCAGGACCAAATGCGTGTTTCAGCATCACAGTAAAGAAGATTCCAAACAGGGTGGGAGCCAGGACGCAACCCTGTTTCACTCCGCTCCGTATGTTGAAGGCAGCTGATGTTGAGCCGTCAAAGACGACGGTGCCTTTCATGTCCTCGTAGAAGGATCTGATGATGCTGAGAAGTTTGGGTGGACATCCGATCTTGGGAAGGATCTTGAAGAGGCCATCCCTACTGACCAGATCGAAAGCCTTTGTGAGGTCTGTGAAGGCAACGAAGAGTGGCTGCCTTTGCTCCCTACATTTCTCCTGAAGTTGTTTGAGGGAGAAGATCATGTCTATAGTGGATCTGTTGGCACGGTAACCGCACTGCGATTCAGGGTAGACTTGCTCTGCAAGTACTTGGAGCCTCTTCAGTACTACTCGTGCAAAGGCTTTCCCAACGATGCTTAGGAGGGATATGCCGCGATAATTATTGCAATCACATCTGTCACCTTTGTTTTTGTACAGTGTGACGACGTTAGCATCCCTCATGTCTTGTGGTACTTCGCCTTCACTCCAACAGAGGCAGAGGATTTCATGCAACTCGGTGATGAGTGTCTCTTTGCAGCACTTCAGTACTTCGGCGGTACGTCTTTCCCTGGTGCCTTACCAGAGGCAAGAGAGTCCAGGGCTTCGCTAAGTTCATCTGTGGTTGTTCTCTGTCAAGCTCTTCCAGCTCTGGTAGGCACTCTATGGCATTCAGGGCATCTTCTGTGACTACATTTTCCCTTTCATATAGTTCAGTGTAGTGTTCTACCCAGCGCTCCATCTGTTGTTCTCTGTCTTGAATCACCTCCCCTGTAGCTAATTTCAAAGGGGCAGTTTTCTTTTGCTTGATGCCGTCATACATCGCCTTGATGTTGCCTGTGTCAGCTGCGATCTGAATATGGGAACAGAGCTGAAGCCAATAGTCGTTGGCGCATTTCCTGGCACACTGCTGGAATTTGCTGCGAGCAGCACGGAGAACCTGGAGGTTCTACTCAATGGGATTGGTTTTGTATGCTGTCAAGACGTTTCTCTTGGCCTCGATGACTGGTGTCATTTCTTCTGAGTGGGCGTCGAACCAATCAGCTGACTTGCTGGTCTTTTTGCCAAAGGTGGACATGGCAGCGTTGTAGACAGCATCTCTGAAGTGTTCCCATCGGTCTTGGGCATTTGCAGTGGGTGGGCCAGGGAGAGAATCCTCCAACAAACGCGCAAACTCCTCCACTTTTCTTTGATCGCGTGTTTTGCTGGTGTCGATGCGAGGTCGGCCCTCCTTTCTCGTACGGTGCAGTCTCTTCGCGCGGAGCTTCACACTGCTGCACACCAAAGAGTGGTCAGTGTCACAATCGGCGCTCTGGTAGCTGCGAGTGATCTTGATGTTGGAAAGGTTGACACGTCTGGTGAGGATCAGGTCGAGCTGATGCCAGTGTTTGGATCGCGGGTGTCTCCAAGAGACTCGATGCTGAGGCTTCGTGTTGAAGAAGGTGTTACTGATGCACAACCCATGATGACAGCAGAGCTCTAGCAGGCACTGGCCATTCTCGTTCATTTTCCCAGTGCGAACTGACCCAAGCAGGTGGGCCAGGAGTTGTGATCGACACCTACTCTGGCGTTGAAATCACCGGCGTTGAACAGTAGTTCTCTGTTAGGAATTCTCCTTATAGCAGCATTGAGGTCGTCATAAAACTTGTCTTTTGCTTCTGCTGTGGATGCCAAAGTTGGTGCGTAGGCACTGATTAGACTGACTGGTCCTGAGGATGTTTGGAGTCGGAGAGACAGGATTCGCTCTGTTCCTTCTGCTGGTGGGGTTATGGACCCCAACAATCTGTTTCTAACTGCGAATCCCACGCCGTGTTCTCTGACCTCGCCTGATGGTTTGCCCTGCCAGAACAGGGTGAAGTCTCTCTCCTTCACAGATCCTGTTTCTGGGAGCCTGGTTTCTTGAAGGGCGATGATGTCCATCTGCAGTCTGCTCAGTTCTCTGTCGATGACGGCTGTCTTGCGAGAATCATTTACTTCCTGCAGGTGGTCAGAAAAGCCTGGTGTCATTGTCCTTACGTTCCACGTGCCCAATTTCAGGGCGGGAGTTTTCATTTTTCTGTTGCCTGGTGCACAGTTGTCGATCAGCTTGTCGGTTTTCACCCTAAACCCCACGCACCCAGTGAGGCTAACGGCCCGTGGCGGGGCAGCACCTTACTGGCTGGGGACTGCCCAGCTTAAGGCGGGCGGTGGCTGCCCAGTGAGATGCGATGACGCCCCCCACCGTCTGAAGCAGGCCCTGGCGTCTGCCAATTGAGTATGCAGACTTATAACCGGTAGACTGCTACTTCCCTTGTTTTGTCGACGCTGCGAAGCGAAGCTGGAGTGATCTCTCCAGAGCGCAAAGCCTGGGTAAGTAAGTATGGAGGGCAAGCTGTTACCCATGCAGCAGACCCCCCCTCTCCACGTCGCTGGAATGGTCCATTGGAAAGGCAAGCGCCGATACACATGGTTCCAGTGCCGTCGCAGGAGTTGCCATAACGTTGCTGTATACAACCTCGGACTGCCTTGGGGACTCCGGCTCCGGATTTTTCCTCAGGGTTGACTCGCGAAGCCTTTCCTATGAGTGGGTATGGCCCTAAGGCAGCGGAGGTTTGAAATCAGAGTTTTCCTTACTCTTAGATGAGCTGTCTTCCCAGACTGATGAGCCCCATCTACCCAAAGCACTGGTTTTCAGGCGCCAGGTAACCCGCCTTCACCCCTTCTATCAGTAGTAGCAGTTCCGCCGGGCTTATATCTAAGCCACACGAGCAGGCTAGGAGCTGGACTTAGTTGTCAGAGGCTGTTGGAGACGCGCGCCGTGAGGGGCATCTTATAGACAATGGGAGCTTGTCCCCATTGCCACCCCTCGGCTATGACAACCTTGGATCCAATTTTTTTTTCCGTAGTGTTTTTGTTTGTGATCTTCAGGTGTATTTTCTTCATTTCTTCTTTAGAAACAAAATAGTTCCAGTGGTCATCATTTTTTTTTTTTTTTTTTGAACAATATTTCTTTTCATATTATCTTTTTTGTGATTTTCAGGTGTATTTTCTCCATTTCTGTGTGTGCGTGGTGTGGGTGTGTGTGTGTTATCACACGGAAAGAAGGGAGGTAGGGGGTGAAACAGAGGGAATGCTTGTGAATATCAGTAGTGTTGGAAAGTCTTTATGTATGTTTTAGAGGAAATGAAAATAGTCTATTACAAGAAATAAAAAGTTTAAAGAGATGGTGATGTGCAATAATCGAGGTGTTATAGAAGGGAAATTAGGAGTATGCATATCAACAAGTATGTGTGTGTGTGTGTGTGTGTGTGTGTGTGTGTGTGTGTGTGTGTGTTGGGGAAGGGGGGGGGGGGGGGGAAGGGGCGGGCGCGTGGAGGAGAGGGTCTCGTCTTTTCCTCTTCTTACTCTTTTAAGTGCTTGGCAGTCTTTACTTCATTTTCTTTGTCTTTCTCTCCCACTATCTTTGCTTTTTCCTCAGCCTCTAACTTTATTTCTTTCTTCCTTTTTTTTTTCTTTTAGAAATCAAATGATTCGGTCGTATTTCCGGTCGCATTTCGGTGACATGGGTGCTCCACCTGACTGGTGCTTTAATGCGACATTGGCCATACCCCCCCCCCCCCCCACCCGCCCCCCCTCCCGCGCAAAAAAGTCCCAGACAAACTCAACCCATATTGTAAATCATTTTTGTACAGTCGTATTATGATGGAAGAGCTATCTTTCTTTTTCTTTTTTTTTTTTTTTTGCTCCCCCCCCCCCTCCCCTCCCCCCCCCCCCCCCATTCATCTGCATCGTTTCAGTGGCATTACTCCCACGCCTCTCATGTAGATTAGATTCCCCCATACATACACGGCACCACCCGAGTTCGTCCGTCACAGTTCCAGCGTCGGCAGTCCGCAGGGAACCATCGATGTTAGGTCCCAGGAGGCCACACACCAGAGAAGACCCTGCACTGCTGCTGATCTGACCATGAAATTACATTATCATTTCAATTGCAAAGAGAAACTGAATCTAGCTGTGGATCTAACCATGAAATTTACATTAACATTTCAACTGCAAGGAGAAACTGAATTTAGCTGTGGATCTAACCATGAAATTTACATTATCATTTCAATTGCAAGGAGAAAACTGAATCTAGCTGTGGATCTAACTATGAAATTTACATTATCATTTCAATTGCAAGGAGAAACTGAATCTAGCTGTGGATCTAACTATGTAATTTACATTATCATTTGAATTGCAAGGAGAAACTAAATTTAGCTGTGGATCTAATCATGGAATTTACATTATCATTTCAACTGCAAAGTGAAAAAAAAACCTTTTTGAAACACACATTTACTATCTTTATAGATTTTGAAACTGAAAGCAACAGATTTCTCGACTTTCTTCTTCTTCTTCTTCTGTGTTCATGGGCTGCAACTCCCGCGTTCACTCCTATGCGCACGAGAGGGCTTTTACGTGTTTGACCGTTTTTACCCCCCCCCCCCCCCCACCCCGCAGCCATACTCCGTTTTCAGGGGTGTGCTTGCTTGGTATGTTCTTGTTTCCATAACCCACCGAACGCTGACGTGGATTACAGGATCTTTAACGTGCGTTATTTGATCACTCGGCTATTGTGCCCGTCTCTCGACTTTGAAAACTTCAGTCTGTTCCATCATGATCTATGGTGGAACGGTTTACTTCCATTGTCCGGACATCCGGCGTATGTACAGGGGACGTAATTCGAGTCATGTTACGCACAACAAGTGTTTCTGTCCGTAAGAGCGAGCGAGCGAGCGAGAGAGAGAGAGAGAGAGAGAGAGAGAAGAACTGGCCCCAATGTTGTTGTTTTTTTGTGCTATTTTTGAAGGGTTTTTAATTTCTCTCATCCGAAACCTACGCCCACTCCAACCTACACACACACACACACACACACACACACACACACACACACACGCACACACACACACACATATATTTAACTTATATAATTGTCCAAGTTTTCGCCTGCAGTGCCTTCTTCATGGGAAACAGATGCACATAATTCTATGTTCTCTCTCTGTCTCTCTCTGTCTCTGTCTGTCTGTCTGTCTGTCTCTCTCTCTCGAGCGACTCTATGGTATACAGACAGACAGACAGACAGACAGACAGACACACACACACACACACACACACACACACACACACATATATATATATATATATATATATATATATATACAGAGAGAGAGAGAGAGAGAGAGAATCTGAGCTCTAGTTTGTAGTGTTGGGCGTGTGCTCTTTTGTTTGTGCTTTCATATTTATGAAACTGCATGTTCGTTGCATATCTGTTGTGCATGTGTTTGTGCGTGTGTGTGTGTGTGTGCGTGCGTGCGTGCGTGCGCGCGCGATCGCGTGTGTGTGTGTGTGTGCGTGTGTGTGTGTGTGTGTGTGTGTGTGTGTGTGTGTGTGTGTGTGCTTGTCTGTGTGTATGTATGTCCGTATGTTTATTTACGTTTATTGGCTTATTTGTTTATTTATTAATTATTATTATTATTCTTATTATTATTGTATTTTCATTCTATTTTTCCCCTGCATTGCATTCTGTTTCATTATCTATCTGCTCAGTTTTTTATGTTATTGGTTGATCGATTGACTGATTGAGTGACTGAATGGTTGATTGATTTAATGATCTATCCATTTATTTGTTTATGCACTTTTTGTTTTTCTGGGGGGGGGGGGGGGGTCACCTGACTAAGCGCGTTGGGTTACGCTGCTGGTCAGGCATCTGCTTAGCAGATGTGGTGTAGCGTATAAGGATATGTCCGAACGCAGTGACGCCTCCTTGAGCAACTGAACTGAACTGAACTGAACTGAACTAAACTGTCTCGTTCTTCCGCAGACCGACATCAAGATGAAGGTGGTGATCATCGCACTGGTGTTGTGCGCCCTGATGGCCCTGGCATCAGCTGGATTCCCCCCCCATAAACGTGGGTTTAAATTCTTCTTCCACAAGAAGCACATCCACTTCAAGAAGCACAGCCTCATCCACAAGAAGAAGACCACGACGACGACGACGACGACCACAACCCCTGCAACCACCACCACCCCATCTATCACTACCACGAGTGTTCCTACGACTTCTACTACCATCACCACTACTACGAAAAAACCCCCGAAACATCGTCCTTTTCATAAATCTTTCCATAAATCATTCCGCGGATAAAGTTCCGAATGTCTGCAACGACAGAGGTAAATCTGATCTGGGTTTTCTTTTCTGTTCTTTTCTGTTCTGTTCTATTGTCTTTTTCTTTAAAAAAAAAAAAAAAAAAAAAAGTTCTGGTAGGAATGGGCAGTGGGGTTGGAAGCATTGCCAAGAAAAAATATCAATTATGGGATGAGAATTGGGTTGTGGGGGAGGAAGAGTTATTCACAGAAAGATATAGAAGGAAAGAATGAAAAAATAAACGAATCACTCCTAAGTAAATTTCTTACGTTCTTGACTCGCTTGTGTAAACTTAACATTGTTATTTTCTCTGGAAATACTTTGTCTGCCATTACCAAATTTGGCTTAAACATAGTTAGTAGGAAAACAATCTTCATAGTCATGCCAATAATAGGTTGCAAGTCTCCCAAATTAAGCCGTATTTCCGGATCATTGACGGCTTATTTTGTTGAAGTTCGTTCCGGAATCCGAAAACACCATATTGCCACTTCCCAATTGCAGGAACGTAGGCTATACTTGGCAAGAATACGGCATGACCGCGTTTTTCTTGTTCGCAATGAGAAAAGAAATACAAATTCTGGACAGAACATATATTAAAACACCGTTGATGTGCTTACTGTATTTGAATATTCTAATGCGGACACTAAATTAACTGAATGAACATAAAAGAAAAAAAATGAATTGACCATTTCACTGAGTGTCAGATGGTCTTCTCTCTCTCTCTCTCTCTCTCTCTCTCTCTCTCTCTCTCTCTATATATATATATATATATATTCTGTTTCTTTTAATCTATTTCTTTCAATGTCACAAGTGAGTCTTGAAGGCCTTGCCTCTCTTGTTATTATTTACTGTTGTTGTTGCTGCTGCTGATCGATGCTCAATTTATGTTCCAGCAAAGGAAGAGTATGGCGACTACTGACATATATGGCATCAAGCTGAAGTCCTGTCTTTACCCTCTACGAATGTCGACATTTATTCTTTTATTTATTTTTTTGGATAGTTGGACTATATTTCCGGTTTGAATCAAATGAATAGATAACCCCCCAACCCCCGCCTCCACTCCTCAACCCCCCCCCCCCCCTAACCCCCCCCCCCCCCCACCCCCCACCCCAAAAAAAAACAAAAAAAAACTCCACAAAAAAAACAAAAAAAACAAAACAAAAAAACAACAACAACCCAGATATGTTCATTCTACAAATAAAACATTGGCATGAAAATAACAAACTTGCATAGGCTTAATCATTTGTTTGATTGATTAAATAGCAGTGTGAATGAGTGATTTTTCGTGATTATCATAAATCTTCGCAACTGGACATATCTTTGTACACAGACTTGAACTTTCTGTGTCTCTTTCTCTTTTTCTCTCCCCCCCCCCCACCCTCTCTCTCTGTGCCTCTCTGTCTCTGTGTGTCTCTGTGTGTCTCTGTCTGTCTGTCTGTCTCTCTGTCTCCCTCTCTGTCTGTCTGTCTCTCTCCCTCTCTCTCCCTCTATCTCTGTGTGTCTCTCGTTATGTCTGTCTGTCTGTCTCTCTCTCTTTCTCTCTGTCTGTCTTTCCCCCTCCCTCTCTCTGTTTCTGCCTCTCTTTCTCTCTCTCTCTCTCCCTCTCTCTCCCTCTATCTCTGTGTGTCTCTCGCTATGTCTGTCTGTCTGTCTGTCTCTCTCTCCCCCTCTCTCTCTCTCTGTCTCTCTGTCTGTCTCTCTGTGTGCACCTCGTCGTCGATGACAACGGTGCGAGAGAGTGTACTGCCCAGGTATGTGAACTTGTCCACCGCATTCAGTCGTTGCCCGTTGATGAAGATGTTTGGTTCAACGTAAGGCTTTCCTGGAGCTGGCTGGTGCATCACCTCAGTCTTCTTTGTGCTGATTGTGAGGCCAAAGTTGTCACAGGCAGCAGAGAACTTGTCGACGCTGTGTTGCATGTCAGCTTCGGAGGCAGCGTTGAGAGCGCAGTCATCAGCAAACAGGAAGTCGTTGACGGTGTCTGTCCTCACCCTGGTTTTTGCTTGAAGCCTCCTGAGGTTGAAGAGTGAGCCATCTGTGCGGTACCTGATGCCAATGCCTACGTCAGCGTCTCTGAAGGCATCTGTCAGCATGGCTGAAAACATGAGACTGAACAGGGTGGGGGCAAGAACACACCCTTGCTTGACTCCGTTGGAGACAGGGAATGGTTCTGAAGTCTCTCCGTTGTCTTGGACTTGGGCCAGCATCCCATCGTGTAGTTGCCGTATGATGGTGATGAACTTTCTGGGACATCCGTACTTCGCCATGATTCTCCAAAGGTCATCTCTGATAACAGTATCGCAGGCCTTGGTCAGATCGACATAGGTGGAGTAAAGGTCAGCGTTCTGTTCCTGACACGTCTCCTGGAGCTGCCTGACAGCAAACACCATGTCGATAGTCCCGCGTTCTTTCCGGAAGCCACACTGGCTCTCTGGTAGGAGACCTTGCTCAAGGTGCGCTATGAGACGATTGAGTAGCACTCTGGCCAGAGTCTTGCCTGCGACGGACAGCAGGGATATTCCACGATGGTTGTCACAGGCCTGACGATTTCCTTTGCGCTTGTACAGGTGTATGATGGAAGCATCTTTGAAGTCCTGTGGAACTGCCTCATGCTGCCAGATGAGCTGGAATAGCTGATGAAGCTTCTCAGTCCGCGCCATACCACCTTCTTTGTAGACCTCAGCTGGACTGGAGTCTGAGCCAGGGGCTTTGCCATTGGATAGCAGACGGATAGCTTTTTGGGTCTCTTCCAAAGTCGGAATGGCATCCAACGACTCACTGACTGGCACCCGGGGGAGTCGGTCAATGGCTTCATCATTGATGGTGGAAGGGCGGTTCAGTACGCTGTCAAAGTGTTCAGCCAATCTCTCAAGGATCCCGTCCTTGTCAGTGATTAGGGTAGAACCATCAGCACTGAGGAGTAGAGCAGATCCGGAGGTGGTGGGACCATAGACTTCTTTCAGGCCGTTATAGAAGTTCTTCATGTCGTTCCTGTCTGCAAAGCCCTGGATCTCATCAGCTCAACCAGGAATCCTGCATCTGCCGCAGCTTCAGCTGGATGGTGCTGCGTGCACTCTTCAGTATGTCTTTCTTTGACTGTGACTTGGGATCTTCAATGTGGGCTCTGTAGGCTTGGCGTTTGTCTTCCAGCAGCTGCTTGATCTCAGTGCAGTTCTCATCAAACCAGTCTTTGTGCTTCCTGGCAGAAGGCCCCAGGCACTCCATGGCAGTGTTGTACACCGTCTCATGCAGTGCACCCCATGCTGCCTCCACATTCTGGTTGTCCAGCACAGTGGACTCAAGGCGTTCCTCCAGGGTGTCAGCAAAGCTCTGCTTGATGTTGCCTAGCTCCAGCTTGTTGACATTCAGGCGTTTGGGTGCTTTCATGCCCTGAGGCCGTCTCTTGGGCTGGATGCGGAGGTTGAGTTTGGAGACGGTAAGGCGGTGGTCTGTCCAGCACTCGGCGCCGCACATGGCCCTCGTGACTCGTACGTCCTGCCTGTCCCTCTTTCTGACGATGACAAAGTCAATGAGATGCCAATGCCCAGAGCGAGGATGCATCCATGACGTCCTGTTACGGGTAGGGAGGCAGAAGACGGTGTTTGTGATAAGAAGGTCGTGCTCGGCACATGTCTGGAGAAGTAGTTGACCATTGTTGTTACAGTTGCCAACCCCATGCTTCCCAATCACGCCTTCCCAGGAGGTGCTGTCACAACCAACTCTCGCGTTAAAGTCACCAAGAATGATGAGCTTGTCTGCGTTGGGAACAGTGGTGATGACAGCGTTCAGGTCCTCGTAGAACTTGTCCTTGATCTCATCCGGGTTGGTCATTGTGGGCGCGTTGGCGCTGACAATGGTGGTAAAGTTCTTCCCGTTGCATAAAGGGAGTTTCATTGTCATCAGGCGATCGTTCACTCCTTTCGGGGGGCCAGCCAGCTTGCCAACGAGGGTTGTCTTCACTGCAAAGCCAACTCCAGCCTCACGTCTCTCTTCAGGTCCGCGACCACTCCAAAAGAAAGTGTAGCCTGCACCTCGCTCACAGAGTTCGCCTTCTTCTGCCAGTCTGGTCTCACTAAAGGCCACTTTTGACAGTACCATACATTAAAGGAGATGTATTCTTTGTAAAGTTACATACAAAAAAAAGTGCCATTCAAGAACGTGCTGAATACATTTTTTTACATTATTATTATTTTTTCTTAAATCTATCAATTCTTCAGCCATTCCATAAACCTAGAAATGATATTAATGAAAAAAAATGAAAAAAAGGAAAGAAGAGATAACAGACATAACATTGTACATTCGTCAGCCTTATCATTTAAAAGAAGACAAAACAACGACAACATTCGATTGAATCAAATCAAAATCATCAGCACATGTGGAAAACAAAACAAAACAAAACAAAACAAACAAACAAACAACAACAAAAAACCCCACCCCAACAAATAAAAAAACTTTAAAAAATTAAAAAAAAAGAGAAGAAGAAAAACAAAATTCTCAGTAAGAAAGAAACCTATGATACTTAACCACCTTTGTCTTCCCTAACACTGGTCATTCATAGGTGTGTGTGTGTGTGTGTGTGTGTGTGTGTGTGTGTGTGTGTGTGTGTGTGTTTAGCTAGACTACAGTGTGACATGCGGAGGACAAGGCAACAACTTTCAACTATTACAAGTGGAAATGAAATCTAAAAGATTCTTTTTTTCTTTTCTTTTTCAACTGATCTGGTATAACTTCCCATGTTGTTTTTTTCTTCTCTCCCTTAATCATAGAATATACAATACACAACTGTTATGTCATTTGACATTGCATGATTGTTTTCTTTTTTTCTTTTCTTTTCTTTTTTTTCTTTTTCTCTTTTATTCTAGCCTGACTGCACGCGCGCACGCACGAATACACGCACATACGTGTCGTGCACACAAAATACACGGTGGTCACAAACACTTCCATCATCCCCCGTCGGTAGCCTCCTCTGCTGTTCTTATGGTCATATATATATATATATATATATATATATTATAGTCAGTCGTGTCCGACTATGACGATCAGACTGCGCGTGCAGTCAGTGTGTAAATGTGTTTGTGCATTATAGGCATGTATATGCGTGCGAGTGACTGTCCACGCAAGTATAAAATAAACTAGCCCCCCCCCCCTCCCCCCCCCCACCACCGCGCCCCCTGACACTTATCTCCTGTTTCATAAAAAATACATATTAATTTTTATAGCAAGCGTCCGTGTTTTAAAGTTAAATACAAAACAAAAACTTTTTTTTTTAAAGTTGTTTTTTTTTTTTTACTTGCTTTTGATTCTCCTAGCTTCCCGTGTTGGGAATAAGCAGAAAGAATGACGCTGCACAAACGGACTGGACAGACTTATATAAATAAAAACCTCGACGTAGGTAAGAACGCAACTCACCTGTTCCTGAAGTCTGCTGTGCTGAATTGTCCGAGTTTTTCCCTGACACTTCTGACGTGAGTGACTTCTTTGGTCTTTGTTTGTTTGTTTCTTTTGTTTCTTTCGTTTTGTTTCTCAGTTTCATATTTTTGGATTTCCCTTTAGAAATAAAAACCATTTCTGTGATCACCATTTAATTTTTTTTTTTCCTTTCCATTTTGTTGAACAATATTTTTTTTCGTAGTAGCCATCCCTTAGTCTCGGAAGACTATGGAGTTGCG
>NC_134906.1:3137729-3151247 GCF_041734735.1 Babylonia areolata | reverse complement strand
TTTATTTTTCCAGAAAAGGGAAGAGTATGGCGACTCGGGACTATATGGCATAAAGCTAAAAGTCCTGTCTTTCCCCTTAAAATGTCGCATTTATTTTTTTTTATTTTTTGGTGTTGGACTAATTTCGGTTTGAATCAATGAATAGATCCCCCCAAAAACCCCCGCCTCCACCCCTAAACCCCCCCCCCCCCCTTTTCCCCCCCCCCCCCCCCCCCCCCACCCCAAAAAAAAAAAAAAAAAAAACCCCACAAAAAAAAAAAAAAAAAACAAAACAAAAACAACAAAAAACCCAGATTGTTCTTTCTCAAAAAAAACCCGGGCATGAAAATAACAAACTTGCATGGTTAATCATTTGTTTTGATTGATTAAAATACCCCAGTGTGAGGTGATTTTTCGTTTATCAAAATTTCCAACTGGCATATTTTTAACAGACTTGAACTTTCTGTGTTCTTTCTCTTTTTTCTCCCCCCCCCCCCCACCCTCTCTTCTGTCCCCTTCTGTCTTGTGGTCTTGTGTGTTCGTCGTCTGTCTGTCTTCTGTCCCCCCTCTCTGCTGTCTGTTCTCTCCTTCTCTCCTCTTCTCGTGTGTTCTCGTTAGTTGTCTGTCTGTCCTCTCTCTTTCTCTCTGTCTGTCTTTCCCCTCCTCTCTCTGTTTCTGCCTCTCTTTCTCTCTTCTCTCTCCCTTCTCTCCCTTATCTCTGTGTGTCTTCGCTATGTTGTCTGTTGTCTGTTCTCCCCCCCTTCTCTCTCTTGTCTCTCTGTTGTCTCCGTGGCCCCTCGTCGTCGTGAAAAACGGTGCAGAGAGGTATCCCCAGGTATGTAAACTTGTCCAGCATTCAGTCGGGGCCCGTTGTAAAAGATGTTTGGTTCAATTTTGGTTTTCCCTGGAGCTGGCTGGTGCATCACCCAGTTTCTTTGTGCTGATTTGGGGCCAAATTTGTCACAGGCGCGGGAAAACTTGTGCGCTGTTTTGCATGTCAGCTTCGGGGCGCGTGAGAGCGCAGTCTCGCAAACAGGAAGCGTTGACGGTGTCTGCCCCTCCCCCGGTTTTTGCTTGAAGCCTCCTGGGTTTAAAGGTGACCCCTCTGTGCGGTCCCTGTGCCAATGCCTCGTCGCGTCTCTAAAAGGCATCGTCAGCGGGTGAAAATGAGACTGAACGGGGTTTTGGGGGAAAGAAAAACCCCCCTTGCTTGACTCTTTGGAGACAGGGAATGGTTTGAAGTCTCTCCGTTGTCTTGGATTTGGGGCCCCTCCATCGTGTATTCCCGTATGATGGTGATGAACTTTCGGGGGACATCCGTACTTCGCCATGATTCTCCAAAGGTCATCCTGTAACAGTACGCAGGGGCCTTGGGTCGATCGCATAGGTGGAGAAAAGTCGCGTTTGTTCCCGACACGTCTCTGGGAGTGCCTGAAGCAAAACCATGTCGATGCCCCGCGTTTTTTCCCGGAAAGCACATGGCTCTCTGGTGGAGACCTTGCTAAAGGTGCGTATGGGGGTTTTGAGTAGCATTGGGCCGAGTTTTGCCTGCGAGGACAGCGGGGATATTCCACGGGGTTGCCAGGCCTGACGATTTCCTTTGGCTTGTACAGGTGTATGATGGAACCCTTTTTGAAGTCCGTGGAACTGCCTCATGCTGCCAGAGAGTGGGAATAGTGATGAGCTTCTCAGTCAGCCCCAACCCCTTTTTTTGTAGACCTCGCTGGACTGGGGTTGAGCCAGGGTTTTTCCCTTTGGGAAAGGGGACGGAAGCTTTTTGGGTTTTTCCAAAGTCGGAATGGCACCCAAAACGATCACTGATGGCCCGGGGGAGTGGTCAAGGCTTATTTTTGTGGTGGAAGGCGGTTCAGTCGCTGTCAAAGTGTTCAGCCAATCTCTAGGACCCCGTCCTTTGTCAGTGATTGGGTAGAACCATCGATGAGGGGTAGAGCGTCCGGGTGGTGGGACCATAGACTTCTTTCAGGCCCCTTATAGAGTTTTCATGTCGTTCTGTCTGCAAAAAACCCCGGATCTCATCAGCTCAACCAGGAACCCGGTCTGCCGCAGCTTCAGTGGATGGTGCTGCGTGACTTTCGTAGTCTTTCTTTTATGTGACTTGGGATCTTCAATGGGGCTCTGTAGGCTTGGCGTTTGTCTTTTCCCGAAATGCTTGATCTCAGTGCAGTTCTCTCAAAAAAGTCTTTTTGCTTCCCGGCAGAAGGCCCCCCCGGCACTCCATGGCGTGTTGTACCGTCTCATGCAGTGCACCCTTTCTGCCTCCCATTCTGGGTTTTCCAGCACAGTGGATCAAGGCGTTCTCCGGGTGTCGCAAAATTGCTTGATGTTTTAGCTCCGTTGTTGACTTCAGGCGTTTGGGGCTTTCTGCCCTGAGGCCGTCTCTTTGGGGTGGAGCGGAGGTGAGTTTGGAGCGGTAAGGCGGTGGTTGCCAGCACTCGGGGCCGCACATGGCCCTCGTGATCGTACGTCCTGCCTGTCCCTCTTTTGACGATGACAAAGTCAATGAGTGCCAAAGCCCCCAAACGGGATGCATCCCTGAGTCCGTTAGGGTAGGGAGGCAGAAGACGGTGTTTTTGATAGAGGTCGTGTCGGCACATGTTAGAAATAGTTGAATTTTTGTTACAGTTGCCAACCATGTTCCCAATCACGCCCTTCCCCGGAGGTTTCTGTTTACAACAATCTCGCGTTAAAGTACCAAGAATGTGAGCTTGTCGGTTGGGGAAAAGTGGGGATGCAGCGTTTTAGGTCCCGTAGAATTGTCCCTTTATCTCATCCGGGTTGGTCATTGGGGGGCGTTGGCGCTGACAATGTGGTAAAGTTCTTCCGTTTCATAAGGGAGTTTTTATTGTCATCAGGCGATCGTTTACTCCTTTCGGGGGCCAGCCCGCTTTCCCGGGGTTGTCTTCACCCAAAAACCAATCCGCCTCCGTCTCTCTTCAGGCGCGACCACTCCAAAAAAAAAAGTGTAGCTGCACCTCGCTCACAGAGTTCGCCTTCTTCTGCCAGTCTGGGCTCATAAAGGCCACTTTTGACAGACCCTCATTAAAGGAGATGTTTCTTTGTAAAAATTCATACAAAAAAAAATGCCCTTTAAGAACGTGTGAATACATTTTTTTTTCATTATTTTATTTTTTCTTAAATCTATCAAATTTTTGCCATTCTAACCTAGAAAAAGATATTTTAAAGAAAAAAATGAAAAAAAAAAAGGAAAGAAGAGATAAAGACATAACTTGTACATTCGCAGCCTTTATCTTTAAAAGAAGAAAAACAACACAACATTTTGATTGAATCAAAACAAAATCATCGCACATGTGGAAAACAAAAAAAAACAAAACAAAAAAAACAACAAACAACAAAAAAAAACCCCCCCCCAAAAAAATAAAAAAACTTTAAAAAATTTAAAAAAAAAAAAGGGAAAAAGAAAAAAAAAAATTTTCAGTAAAAAAGAAACCTTTAACTTAACCCCCTTTTTTCCCTAACACTGGGCATTAATGGTTGTGTGTGTGTGTGTGTGGGGTGTGTGTGTGTGTGTGTGTGTGTTTAGCTAGACTACGTGTGAATGCGGAGGACAAGGCAACAACTTTAATTTACAAGGGAAAGAATTAAAAGATTCTTTTTTTTTTTTCTTTTTCAAGATCTGGTATAAATTCCATGTTGTTTTTTTCTTTCTCCCCTTTAATCATAGAATATACAAACACAATGTTATGTCTTTTTACATTGCATGATTGTTTTTTTTTTTTTCTTTTTTTTCTTTTTTTTCTTTTTCTCTTTTATTCTAGCTGACTGCACGCGCGCACGCACGAATTACACGCACATACGTGTCGTGCACAAAAAATACACGGTGGTCACAAACCTTCCATAAATCCCCGTCGGGGCCTCCTCTGCTGTTCTTATGGTCATTATATTTATATATATTATATATATTATATATTATATAATATATTTTATATATTTATTATATTTTATTTATAGTCCGTGTGTCCGACTATGACGATCGGGACTGCGCGTGCAGTCAGTGTGTAAAGGGTGTTTGTGCATTATAGGCATGTTATGCTTTGCGGGTGACTGTCACGCAAGTATAAAATAACTAGCCCCCCCCCCCTAGGCCCCCCCCCCCCCCCCCCCCACCGCGCCCCTGACACTTATCTCCTGTTTCAAAAAAAAAATACTATTAATCTTTATAGCAAGCGTCCGTGTTTTAAAGTTAAATACAAAACAAAAAACTTTTTTTTTTTAAAGTTGTTTTTTTTTTTTTTTTTTCTTGCTTTTGATTTTTCCCAGCTTCCCCTGTTGGGATTAAAAGAAAAATAGGAGACGCTGCACAAAACGGGATGGACGGCTTAATAAATTAAAAAAAATTTGAGTTGGTAAGGGCCCCAACTCCCTGTTCCTGAAGTTTGCTGTGCTGAAATTTTCCCGGGTTTTTTCCCTGACACTTCTGACGTTGGGTGGGCTTTTTGGTCTTTGTTTGTTTGTTTCTTTTGTTTCTTTTTGTTTTTTTCCGTTTATTTTTTTTGGATTTCCCCTTTGAAATAAAAAAAATTTTGTGATCACCTTTTAAAAATTTTTTTTTCCCTTTCCCTTTTGTTGAACAATTTTTTTTTTGTTTGGGGCCATCCCTTAGGGTTTGGAAAAAATTTTGGAGTTGCGCTCTTGGTGTTTTTTTGGGCAGCGTCCCGGGGGTGGCCCGGCCAGTCCTGTGGAGAAGGGGGGACGTTTAAGTTTTGCGCTGGTCTGTTGCCTGGGGGTGCACCTTTCCTTTCTTTTTTTTTTCTTTTTTTTCCTCGGGCTGCTGAGCGAAGGGGGTTCTTCGAAAATTTTGAAAAGGGGGAAAGTCCCAACGCAGTGACGCCTCCTTGAGCAACCCGAAAATTGAACTAAAATTTAAAATGTCTTCTTCTCCCCCAGACCCACTAAGATGAAGGTGGGGTCAAACGCTATGGTTTGTGGCCCTGATGGCCCTGGGGTTTAGTGGAAACCCGACACCCATAAAATACCATGGGGGGTTTTTGAAAATTTTCTCCTTACACCAAAAAAGCCCGGGCCATTCTTCAAGAAGCACGCCCCCATCCCCGAAGAAAAACCACCCCCCGGCGACGACAAAAACCCTGCTAACCAAAAACCCCTCCCCACCTCTCACTACTTCTGTCTTTGGTTGGGTTTTCCCCCTCCTCGGGTGTTTTCCAAAACTTCTACTACCATCACCATTTTACTAAAAAAACCCGAAAAAAGGAGCCAAAACACGTTTTATAAATATTTTTAATTTAAACAAAAAATTTTAAAAAAAAAAACCCAAGGAATTTACCGGGGTGTCTGCAAACCCACAAAAGGTTTAAAATTTATCTGGGTTTTTTTTTCTTTTCTTTTCTGTTCTTTTTCTATTGTCTTTTCTTTTTAAAAAAAAGTTCTGGTTTTGGACTGGGGGAGTGGGGGTTGGGGCATTGCAAGAAAAAAATTTTCAAATTTTGGGATGGGATTGGGGTGTGGGGGGGGGAAAGAGTTATTCAAAAGAAAAAAATAGGAAAAGGGAAAATTGAAAAAATTTTAACGGGAATTTAAACCCAAAATAAAATTTTTTTTTCGTTTTTTTACCGCTTGGGGGAAAATTAACATTGTTATTTTCTTTGGTTAATTCTTTTTTTGCCCTTACCCAAAATTTGGGTTAAAATTTGTTAGTAGGGAAAACAATTTTTTCATTTTAAATCAGGGTAAATTAAATTTGTTGCCCAAATTCCCCAAAATTTTAAAACCCTTTTTTTCCGGATCATTGGGGGGCTTATTTTTTTTGAAGTTTTGTTCCCCGGGAAACCCAAAAAAAAAATTTTGCCACTTCCCAAATTGGGGGAACGTAGGGGGTTTATCTTGGCAAAGAAAAGACGGGAAAGACCGCTTTTTTTTTTGTTGCAATTAAGAAAAAAAGAAAAAACAAATTCTGGACAGAACATTTATTAAAACCCGTTTTATGTGCTTTCGCATTTTTAATACTCTAATGGGACACTAAATTTCTGAAAAGAAAATAAAAGAAAAAAATGAATTGACCAATTTTTACTGAGTGTAGATTTGGGTTTTTCTTTATTTTTTATATTTATATTTTTTATTTTTTTTTTAATGTCAAAGTTTAGTCTTTAAGGCCCTTTCCTTCTTTTTTTTTATTTATGTTGTTGTTTCGCCTGTTTTATCGGGGTGCTCAAATTTTTGTTCCAGCCCAAAAAAAGAGTATGGTGTACTACTGAAAATATTTTTGGGATCAAATGAAGTCCCGTCTTTAACCCCCTACGAAGGGCGACTTTTATTTTTTATTTTTTTTTTTTGGATAGTTGGATATTTTTTCCGGGGTTTTCCCCCAAATGTTTGATCCCCCCAACCCAACCCCAACCCCCAAAACCCCCCCCCCCCACCCCCCCTAATTTTCCCCCCCCCCCCCCAAAAAAAAAAACCCCAAACCCAAAAACCCCCAAAAAAAAACAAAAAAAAAACAAAAAAACAACAACCCAGATTTGCAGTCACAATTTAAAAATTGGGTTGTTTAATTTAAAATTACTTGCCTTGGGGTTTTAAAATTTGTTTGTTGTTGTTTAAATTGCGTGTGAATTTAGTTGATTGTTGTGGGTTATCATTAAATCTTCGTAATTGGGGCCAAAAATTTGTACACAGACTTTTTTCTTTTTTGTGTCTCTTTTTTCCCTTTTTCTCTCCCCCCCCCCCCCCCCCCTCTCTTCTGTTTTCCCCTTCCCGTCTCTGTCGGGCTGTCTGTTTTGTCTCTGTCTTCCCTGTGTGTGTGTGTGTGGGTGTGTGTGTGTGCGTGTGTGTGTGTGTGTGTGTGTGTGTGGTGGGGTTTTCTGATCTGTTCTGTCTCCTCTCTGTCTTTTCTGTCTGTCTCTCTTTTTCTCTCTCTTTTCTGTCTTTCCCCCTCCCCCTCTCTTCCGTTTCTGCCTCTTTTCTCTCTGTGTGTGTGTTGGTTTTGTTGTGGTGTTGTTGTGTGTTGTGTTTTCTGTGTCTCTCTCCTCCCCTTCTTTTGTACCCTCTGTTTCTCCCCTTTTTGTCTGTTTGTCTGTCTTCTGTGTGTGGGCTATTTTGTGTTTTTTTTATTTTGCTTTCTGTTGGAAAATTTAAAACCCAAAAACCCAAAACAACAAACCCAAACCACACACCCCACACCCAAAACCCCACACACACACCCGCATGGGAGGGGCCCCAAAAAACACACCCCCACACAAAAAAACACCAAAACCGCCCCCCCGCACCCAAAACACACACAAAACACACACACGAAAGATGCACCCGCGCCCCGGCCCCCGCGGGGGCCCACACACACCCCACACACACAACACGCAGCCCGCACACACACATACAACACACAACCACGGAACAACAAACACACACACACAATTTAGAAAGAGGGTTTCATGGACAGATGAGGAGACGGAAAGGAGGGGAGAGAGAGAGAGAGAGGGGGAGAAAAAGAGATGGGGGGAGAGGGGGCCAAAACAGACAGACAGACAGAGACAGAAAGGGGACAGGAGGTCAAGCAAAACCCGAGAGGAGGGCAGAGGCAGAGAGAGACAGAGAGGAAAAAAAAGGCAGGGAGGGGGGGGGGAAAACGTAAAGAAAAGATATTCTATTTTAAACCCGGGTTAATGAAAAAAAGCAAAATACAAAATTGCCCTTTTGTCCTCCCCCGCCCTGGGACCCCGAAAAGTTTTTAAATTTCGTTTCGAGCTCAAGGAAAAAGGGGTTACTGCTTTTGGACAAACCATATTTTTCTACCCCCAAACTTTTCCAAAGCAGTGCCTGACCGCAGCGTAACCAAAGCCAGAACAACAACAAAAAAAAACAAAAATTTAAAAAACAAATCAAAAACAAAAAAAACAAAAAGGCCCCCAAAAAAACCCTAAATTGCACAAAAAAAAGAATAATTAATCGGGTAAAAAGGGGGGGGGGGGGGGGGGGGGGGGGGGAAAAAAAAAGGTGAATTTCAAACAGAGAAAATAAGGGGAAATTTTGGGGAAAATGAAAACACCAAACCCTCAAAAAAAAGTATTTAAACATTCACGCACTCGGGGGGGGTGGGGGTGGGGGGGGGGGGGGGGGGGGGGGGGAGGGGTTTGGGGGCAAAAAAAGGAAAAAATAAAAAAAAGGGGGGGGGGGGAGGGGGAGGGGGGGGGGAGAGGGGGAGGGAGGCGGAAAGGGGGGGGTGGGGGGGAAGAAAGAAAAAAAAAAAAGTCAAAACAAACTTTTAATACTCCAAACCCAAAGTTTTGGAAATCGGTAAAAAAAACCAAACATTTTTCCCGAAAAAAAAATACAAAAAAAAAACCCAAAAAAAACAACATCAAAAAATCAAAAAAAAACCAAAAAAAAAACCCCAAGTTTCCCGGGTTAAATAGGGGCCAACTAGTATCATAAAGGGTGTAGTTGATCCCATAAAACAGGGACCTTTACAGGGTTCCGGATTTTTGTCTCAATTAATGACTGGAATAAAATTTAGTTTAAAAGAAAATTGTTGCCAAAAGATCAACCCTTGTGTTTTTTACGCAAATTGCAATGGACCCGGGGGGGTTTATCTGCACAATAAGCAAATGGGGAACCCCAAAAAAAATCGTTTCTTTCGCTTTTTTCAAAGGCGGATTGAGAGCGGGTTGGGGGAAAATCTTCTTTTTTTTAAAAACACCACAGATTTTCCCTTTTTGGGGATTTGGGAACTTTTCTTCTTCTTCTTTCGTTCGTGGGGTTTCAACTCCCTCGTTCACTGTAAAGCCCTCGAGTGGGCTTTTTGGGGAAACCAAAGTCGCGTTCGGTGGGTTATGGAAAAAAGAACATACCAGCATCACCCCCCGAAAGCGGGTAAGGCTGTAATGGCGGGGTAATTCGGTTTATACACGTTAAAAAAACCCCCTCGAGTATATTTTCGGAAGTGAAAAGTGGGAGTTTTAACAAGAAACCCAGAATGAAGAAAGAAGAAGAAAGAAGAAAAAAGAAACTTTGGGGAGAAAGAGGGGAGAGCGGGATTTTGAAAAACCCCCACCTACCCGGCTCTCTATATTGGCAGTGGCCGGTCTTGTCCCTTTTGCCACCTTCCCTCCAAACAGGGGCGAAGCACGAGAATCTTTGTCTTTCAATAAGAAAACATAAAAAACATGAAATGATGACCGGGGGTTTAGTTGGCTTAAATCTTTAGTTTTTTACCCTTAATTTTAAAAAAATGAGCGGGTAATTTTATTGCAAGGGAACCCGACAAAACCCGCGACTAAAACCCTTGGCATTTTCATGGGTTTTTAAAAAAATTTTCTTTTTTAACAGTATTTTTAGCAGTTTTTTCTAAATCAATTTCCCAGTATTAAAAATTTACAATTTCGATACAAAACAATACGATTTCAAAACAAAAACAAAATAACTTTTAATTTTTCATTTGGTTTAAATTTAACTTTTTGATTTAAAAGGCTTTCCCCGCTCACCATTTAAAAAATTCTAGCCAACAGCCAAGTCCAGTACCTCGCCCAAAATGACCCAAAAGTTTTTAAAAAGCTTTAAAAAAGCCCTTTCAAAAGCTTTAAATTTAAAAAACCCAGTTTAAAACAAAAACGCCCGGGGGGCCCCCCATCCCCCCCCCCCCCCCCCCAACCCCCCAAAAATACACCCAAGTCCCCCTTTAACCCCTCCCAAAAAAACACACACACATACAAAAACCTTTGTAAAATAGCATGCATATAAAGAAACACGATTTAGAAAAAAAAAAAAAAAAAAATGCTTTTATGAATTTTTTATGAATTAACCCAAAAAGTAAGAAAAAATCAAAATTTTAAATTTTTAAAAAATGCCCTGCCGCCACCTTTTACAGGATGCAGACCCCACACAGGGCACAAAAAAGACGAAGACAAAGAAAACAGGGGACATAAACACAAAAAACAAACCCCCCCCTCAACCCCCCCAAAACACCACAACCGTGGTGCGGGCACCGGGACGCAAACCAAAAACACACAAAACACAAAACCCCACAAAACACCACAACACCACACACCCGTTTATCCCCAAAAACCAGTCCCATTTTTGTTAAAACCTGAAGTGCTTCCCTATAGAAATCAAATTTAAATTTTCTAAAAATATAACAGACGGAAAATTTTTAGGGGTTTGGTTTTAAATTTTGGAAACGGCCCTTTTGGAATTCCTTTTAATTTTTGTTTGAAAAAAACTTTATTATTTATTGGGGACAATATTCCAAATTTTCCCCAAACTGAACTTTTAGCCTAATTTTATGGCCCCTTAAAAATTTTTTTTCAGACATTCCCCAAAACTGTCAGTGAAATTCTATTTTGTGTAGATGGTCCCGTATTTTA
The DNA here is from genome assembly GCF_041734735.1 of Babylonia areolata. Taxonomy (NCBI): domain Eukaryota; kingdom Metazoa; phylum Mollusca; class Gastropoda; order Neogastropoda; family Buccinidae; genus Babylonia; species Babylonia areolata. The sequence continues at coordinate 3,140,916 of NC_134906.1, read as the reverse complement.
AAAACTATTTGGCTCCAAAATTTTTAAAGAAGCGAATAGAGTGACAATGGAAAAAAAACTTTTTCACCAACTGACAAAAAAAAGGGGATTAAAATTAACTTTTTTGGGTACCTTTTGCACGTGGTTTTGCTTCAAATGAAATGGGTTTTTTTTTAAGCAAACTCGAAGAGCAAAAGTAATTTCGAAGGCGCCAAAACAAATTGACAAAAACCCGTTAGATTACATGAAAAAACCTTTGTTGGGATAGAAAAAGTCTCTAGAAATCGAAATTTAAAGAAAAAAACTTATAGAACAAATAATCAAAAATTACCAAAGTTCTTTTAAAACCCCAAAGAAGCAGGGTAATCCCAAACAAAATTTTTTAAATTTTTAACCGCCGCAATTCAAGACAAAAAAAAAAAGGGCTAATGTTTAGAATTGGTTTTTTTCCTTTCGTACAAAAAATTTTTTAAAAAATAAAATGTATTTGCCCGGGGTAAAAGGAACCCGTTTGGAATCTTTCTATTTATTGTCCCAGCATAAGACCGTTAATTCCTAAAGATGGTTTTGTTTAGGGGTTTCTTCCCAAAATTTCTTAGCCATGAAAAAGATTTTGAATTTATTATTAAATTTCTTTTGGGAAAGTTTTTTGGAAATTTTTAAAATCCAGTCCCGTTGGTACCCCCTTTGGGTGTGTTATAATTATTTTTGTTATTTATATTTACATTGTTATAGGTTAATCTTGTTGATAAGCCCAAAAAACTTTTTCTCCCTTTCCCCTTTACCCTCATTCAATAACCCCCACAATCTTTTTTTGACCTTTTTTTTTATAATATTTTTTTTTCCTTTTTTTTTGTTACTAAATGATTTTTTTTTTTTTTTTTTTTTTTAAAAATAATATTCACTGCCTTTCCCCCTTTCCCTTTATCCACTTCTTTATCCTTTCCCTCTAAAAAAAATTATTAAATAGCGTTAAACTGAAAATAAAAAAACGGGCACACACACAAACACAAACACCCCACCAAAACACACACAAACGGAAAAACAAAAACCAAAAAAAAACAAACAAAAAAACAACCCCCAAAACACAAGACTTAAATTTAAATTTGTCATTTAGGAATCGAGGTAATTTTGAGTATAAAAAAGGGAAATTTAGTTAAGAATGATCAGTTAGACCCGATGCATAGAACTGGGGGGGGCCTTTAGGGTCTTCAGGGTTTGGGCAGTCGTAAGGTTTTGGGCTGGGAAAAGCCCCCCGCACAAAAAAGGATGTGAGGAAACAAAAGTTCCCTCCCCCTTTGGGTTTTTTTATTTGTTTTTTTTGGGATTTCTTTTATCAAAACGATTTCTCGTGTGAAATTCGGGCTTTCCCGTCCCAAAGGGGGAAAGCGTGTATAATGCAGGCACACCAACAAAACATAAGAGTAAAAACAAAAAATAAACAAAAAAAAAACAACAACAAAAACCCCCCAAAAAACAAAACAAAACAACACACAAAAAAACCCAACCCATCTCCAAAAACAACAACAAAAAAACAACCAAAACAACAACAACAAAAAAAAACAACAACAAAAAAAAACAAAAAACAAAACAAACAAAAACAAACAAACAAACAAAACAACAAACCAACACACAAACCAACAAACCAACAATGGTGACAATGGAAGACAGACAACAGACGACGGACAATAGCAACAAACCCCCCCCACGGCCCCACATTCACAAAACCAGAGACAGAGGGAAACAAGCAAAACAAGAACGCGCATACACTTTTCTCGCACGCGGGGTGGGGGCCCCCCCGTAGGGGGGACAAAACACACCACACAACACAACCCCACAGGCCCCCACACACACACAAACACACACACCACACACGATTTAAAACCCCTTAAAGGGAAGAACTTAAAAAATCTAAGGGGGACATGCCCTGCAAAATGCACAGCACGAAAAAACACAAAACACCACAAACACACCATTTTTTTTCCCTTTCCCTGTCTTTATATTCCCCTTACAGTTTAAAAAGGGGTAAACTTTAAAAAAGGGAAAAAAACACCAACAACACCAAACCACACACACACGCACGCACGCAAACACACACAAAACCAACCCTTTAAAAAATAAAACCCCCCCAAAAAAAACAAAATTTTTTTGTCTGCCTTTCCCAAGTTCAAAGACTCTTCAACTTCCAACCATGATTCATGATTATATTTTACATTAATGCTGCAGACATTCAACTATCCTCCCATGTTCGTACTCCGGGTGTCATTTCGATCAGACCCTACCCTTCCTAGGACATAATCTGAAAAGTTTGAAGATAACGTACCAGAAACTTTGGAGAACATAATTAGAATCAGAATCAGAATCAGAATCAGAATACCTTTATTATTTCAGTGATAAATTGAGAGTGGTGAAGTCTGTGATACATACAGATTATAAGCAAAAAGGGTTCAATTTGGCATACAACATATACATAACAAAATAGCACTCAACTCAGTCATAGCAAAGCCAAATCCAATAACTTTCCATCATTCAAAACACACACATACACGTGCGCACGCACACACACACACCCGCCCGCCCGCAAGCACCCACGCCCACTTACTGTATATTTCACATGCACAAAGTATCAAACGAACACAGTGTTGAAATCAATACAAATCAAGACCAGTCTGCAAAACACACAACCACATTTTAAAACTCACTCGGGACGAATAGTTTTCTCCCTTGTTTTTCCCTGCAGACGACCCATTTGTTAGAGTTAGGGGAAAAAACAATCACAAAAACCACACAAAAAAACATAAAATAACTGAATGAAACTCGCTGTACTTGACCCACTGACCCCTCTCCTCACGTCGTGTGAACGCCCCCCCCCCCCCCCCCCCCCCCCCCCTCCCTCTCTTCACAGCCCTCAGAAGCTGAGTCACTGTCAGTACCTTCTTACTGGTAGCTTTCTTCACTGCAGATACTTTATTCAAAGTCTTCATCATCCTCGTCGATGTCGAAACCTTCAGTTTGAAGCATTACAATCACTTCGGCAGCAGTAAAGGCTGCTGTCGTGATCTATTTTGCTCCAAAAATTTCCGCTTGCATCACCTGCGATGCTATTATCGGTACGTATGCAGATTAGCTTGTCATGTGGGGTGCCGAAGTCAAACGGTCGTCAGCGAGTGTGTTGTTACGAAATCTCACGATAAAACTTTCCATTCGA
>NC_134906.1:3100229-3127729 GCF_041734735.1 Babylonia areolata | reverse complement strand
ACGTGGGGTTTCTATGGGGCTGGCTGATGGAGAACTTCAGTTTTCCTCGTGCTGATGGTAAGGCCGAAGTTCCTGCTGGCAGTGGCAAACTTGTCGACACTGAGTTGCTTCTCAGCTTCAGATCCAGCGTTGAGGGCACAATCATCAGCAAACAAAAAGTCTCTGATGATGTCTGTTATGACCTTCGGTTTTGCTTTAAGCCTTCTGAGGTTAAAACATCTTGCCATCTGTTCGGTACTTTAGGCCGATTCAACGTCGCCATCTCTGAAGGCATCAGTAAGCATTGCAGAGTAAATGAGGCTGAAAAGTGTTGGAGCCAGGACGCAGCCTTGCTTGACACCATTTGTGACAGGAAAAGGAGCAGATGTTTCGCCATTGTCCTGGACTCGAGCCTGCATGCCTTCATGGAATTGGCTGACCAAGGAAATAAATTTCCGAGGGCATCCGTACTTGGCCATGATCTTCCACAGTCCCTCTCTACTCACGGTGTCGAAGGCCTTAGTGAGGTCGACATAGGTGGAGAACAGATCAACATTTTGCTCCTGACATTTCTCTTGCAGCTGCCTTGCAGCAAACACCATGTCGGTGGTTCCGCGCTCTTTCCGGAATCCACATTGGCTCTCAGGCAAATGACCTTGGTCAAGGTGTGCTGTGAGGCGGTTTAGTAGGATCCTGGCAAGTATCTTGCCTGCGATGGAGAGCAAGGAAATGCCCCGATGGTTATCACAGGCTTGCCGGTTCCCCTTTCGTTTGTACAAGTGAATGACAGATGCATCTTTGAAATCCTGGGGGATCGTCTCTTCTTTCCACATGAGTGAGTACAGCTGATGGAGCTTCTCAGTCAGCACAGTGCCTCCATCCTTGTAGACCTCTGCTGGTATGGAGTCTGAGCCAGGTGCTTTGCCACTGGATAGCAGACGGATTGCTTTCTGGGTCTCAAGAAGTGTTGGCGGATCGTCCAGTGCTTCGTTGATGGGGATTGTGGGAGACGGTCTATGGCTTCATCATTTATGGAGGAAGGGCGATTTAGACACTGTTGAAGTGCTCTGCCCAGCGTTCGAGAATTTTCTCCCTCTCGGTGATCAAGGTATTCCCATCTGCACTGAGGAGGGGGGATGATCCTGAGGATGTGGGGCCGTAGACTTCTTTTAAGGCATCATAGAACCTCTTCATATATACAGATGTACAATACCAAAACCTCAATCGTGTACCTACCCCAAGATGCGAACCCCTTTCAATCAAATTTATAATAACGCGCTTCCAAACGTATTTTTTTTCTTTTCTTTTTTTTTCAGTGCGATATTTATTACATTTGTAGTTCCTTCAACGATACTGATATGGTAGGCCTGATTTGATTATTTGATTCTGCGTTTGTAAACTAAGGAGCTTAGCCCAGAATATAAGTTCCAGTATTTCGTACGTTTTGTTTGGTCAAGCATTCTTTCTTTTCTTCCTTTCTGTCTTTCTGCTGGGTTTGATTTTGTGCTTCTTGTTTCTATGTGGAGAGATGGCCTAGAGGTAACGCATTCGCCTAGAAAGTGAGAGAATCTGAGCGCGCTGGTTCGAATCACGGCTCAGCCACCGATATTTTCTCCCCCTCCACAGACCTTGAGTGCTGGTCTGGACGCTAGTCATTCGGATCAGACGATAAACCGAGGTCCCGTGTCCAGCATGCACTACGCGCACGTAAAAGAACCCACGGCAACAAAAGGGTGATTCCTGGCAAAATCCTGTAGAAAAAAATCCACTTCGATAGGAAAAAACAAATAAAACTGCACGCAGGAAAAAAAAGAAAAAGAAAAAAAAAAAAAAGGTGATGCTGTAGTGTAGCGACGCGCTCTCCCTGGGGAGAGCAGCCCGAATTTCACACAGAGAAATCTGTTGTGATAAAAAGAAATACAAATACAAATATCTATCTTAGATTTTTTTTAATTATATTTTATTTCATTGTAATATCATTTTCCCTATGCGTTTGTACTTTTTTTTTTTTTTTCTTTACTTTTTGCTCCAGGGTATGGTTAGAAAAAAAAAAGCATGTTAATTGCTTATCTTTTCTGGTTACATATAAAACTTCGTTTCGTTTCATTTTCTTTTGTTTCGTTTCTTTTTTTTTTCTTTCCCTCGTTCTTTCACACTTCTGTTTCTGTCGTTCTGCCTGTTTTCTGTCGTTCGTTACCTTTATTTGCTTATTTGTTTTATTGGTTTCTTATCGTCATTGTCTTTTGATTTTATTTGTTTAATTATCTATTCTGTTGTTGCTGTGTTTTTTTGTTGTTGTTGTTTTTTCCCCGCATTTTATTTTATGTCATTGTCTATCTGCTCACTTTTTATGTTACCGATTTTTTTTTTTTTTAATGTTTTAAATTCTTTTGTACGCTTATAGTTGACTTCATCAAGTTTTTGCGCCTTATACATATTATTATTAGTAGTAGTACTCCTTTTTTTATGTATTTATCTTTAAAAAAAAAAATCCCTCAAAGCCTGACTAAGCGCGTTGGGTTACGCTGCTGGTCAGGCATCTGCTTGGCAGATGTGGTGTAGCGTATATGGATTTGTCCGAACGCAGTGACGCCTCCTTGCGCTACTGAAACTGAAACTGATGATGTATCAATTTATTTGTTTGTGCACCATTCCCCCCTGCCCCCTCCCCCCCGGTCCTTCAAGGCCTGATGACGAAGCGCGCTAGGTTATGCTGCTGGTCAGGCATCTGCTAAGCGGATTTGGTGAAGATTATATGGATTTGCCCGAACACACACACACACCTCAGCCGCCATCACCCCTTTATTTCTTTGTCCTCGGCCTAACTCACGGCACTTTCTACTCTCTCTCTCTCTCTCTGTCTGTCTGTCTGTCTCTCCCTCCCTCTCTCGATCCACCCCCCCCCCCCTCTCTCCCCCTCTCTGTTCTTCTCCTCCTCCTTCCCCATCACCCGCCCGCTCCCCCACCACCCACCACCCACCCCCACCCCAGAAGTGACGCTTTCTTGAGTAACTGAACTGAACTGAACTGAACTGAGTATCAGTATCGGTAGCTCAAGGAGGCGTTACTGCGTTCGGTCAAATCCATATACGCTACACCACATCTGCCAAGCAGATGCCTGACCAGCAGCGTAACCCAACGCGCTTAGTCAGGCCTTGAGAGAGAAAAAAAAGAGATAGATATATTTTTATACATAAAAATACTACTACTACTACTAGTAATATTTATAAGACGCAAAATCTTGATGAAGTCAACTGTGCGCACACGCGCGCACACACACACACACACACACACACACACACACACACACACACAAACTGAACTGAACTGAACTGAACTGAACTGTCTCCTTCGTGTGTGTCTCTCCACAGAAATCAAGGAGGATGAGGCTCCTTGTCATTTCACTGGTCCTGGGCACGGTAGTGGCTTTGACGTCTGCCGGTTTCCTTGTCCGTGATCAGAGTAAGGAGCGGCGTAGCTCTTTCCTTGGCCTCAACCGGGGGTATGGTGGTAGCTCTTACCAGGGCCATGGACGTAGCTCTTACCCGAGCCGTGGACGTAGCTCTTACCCGAGCTATGGACGTGGCTCTTACCCGAGCTATGGACGTGGCTCTTACCGTGGCTATGGGTACTACTACTACTTGCACAGGAAGCACGGCTTCTACAAGAAAAAGACGACGACCACCACCACCACCGCCACCACAAATGCCACCACCCTTAGCACTACTCCCACTCCGACTTCTACTACATCTACTGCGCCTCCTAGTACTACATCTACTACGCCTCCTAGTACTACATCTACTGTGTCTACTAGTACTACATCTACTACGCCTCCTAGTACTACATCTACTGTGTCTACTAGTACTACATCTACTACGCCTCCTAGTACTACATCTACTGTGTCTACTAGTACTACATCTACTACGCCTCCTAGTACTACATCTACTGTGTCTACTAGTACTACATCTACTACGCCTCCTAGTACTACATCTACTGTGTCTACTAGTACTACATCTACTACGCCTCCTAGTACTACATCTACTACGCCTCCTAGTACTACATCTACTACGCCTCCTAGTACTACATCTACTGTGTCTACTAGTACTACATCTACTACGCCTCCTACTACTACATCTACTGTGTCTACTAGTACTACATCTACTACGCCTCCTAGTACTACATCTACTACGCCTCCTAGTACTACATCTACTGTGTCTACTAGTACTACATCTACTACGCCTCCTAGTACTACATCTACTGTGTCTACTAGTACTACATCTACTACGCCTCCTAGTACTACATCTACTACGCCTCCTAGTACTACATCTACTGTGTCTACTAGTACTACATCTACCACGCCTCCTAGTACTACATCTACTACGCCTCCTAGTACTACATCTACTGTGTCTACTAGTACTACATCTACCACGCCTCCTAGTACTACATCTACCACGCCTCCTAGTACTACATCTACTGTGTCTACTAGTACTACATCTACTACGCCTCCTAGTACTACATCTACTACGCCTCCTAGTACTACATCTACTGAGCCTCCTAGTACTACATCTACTACGCCTCCTAGTACTACATCTACTACGCCTCCTAGTACTACATCTACTGTGTCTACTAGTACTACATCTACCACGCCTCCTAGTACTACATCTACTACGCCTCCTAGCACTACATCTACTGAGCCTCCTAGTACTACATCTACTACGCCTCCTAGTACTACATCTACTACGCCTCCTAGTACTACTACATCGTCTACTGGTACAACCACCTCGTCTTCTAGTACCACGACGATTTCTGAGCCCACTCCGTCTTCAACTGGCTCTATGCCTACCTTCACCATGTCATCCACCCCTATCACCACGGCTAAGAAATGCTATTATTACTGTTATCACTAACGCGGGAATCGTCGTCATGTGTGGAATAAAAAAAAAAAAAAAGAGAGAGCAAAAAAAACGTCAAAATGTCTTCAACGGGAGAGGTAAGTCTTGGGGCTTTACTCTATGTATGTCTGTCTGTCTGTCTGTCTGTCTGTCTATCCGTCTCTCTCTCTCTCTCTCGCTCTCTTTTGCTGGTATGGGGGTGGTGTGTGTGTGTGGGGGGGGGGGGGTGTGGGGGGGGGTTGGGGGGCAGGGGGGGGGGTGAGGAGACCGAGGCGGGGGTTGGGGGGTGGGGGAGCAGGGGGAGGTGGAGAGTGGATGTAGGGGTATTACCAAGAAAAAAAAAAGAAAGAAAAAAAGAAGAAAAAAGAAAAAAAAGAAAAAAAAAAGAAAAGAGAACACATTCGGAGAAATTTCCCAGTAAGAATGACCTGCACCATCCCCATAACCCCCCCCCCCCCCACACACACACACACACACACACAAACAAACACACAGACACACACATAAAAGAAAACAACAACCACGAACAGGTGAATTGATAGCATAAGTTTTAGTGGTTCCAGTAGCAATAGTTGTAATAGTGGTGGTTCTAGCAGCAGCAGCAGCAGCAGGTAGTAGCATAGTAGCAACAGCAGCAGCAGCAGCAGCAGCAGTAGCAGTAGTAGTAGTAGTAGCAGCAGCAGTAATTGTAGCAATAACAACAGACGGTTGTCCACTCTTACCGTAGATAGTGTGACCTAGCGACACCAAGCTGTCACCTCTTGCGAGGACACATGCAGATTCTGCCTGGAGAGGAAAAAAAAAGAAGAAAAAAAAAAGAAACAAGAAAAACAAGAAAAAAAAGGAAGTCCTGTGACGTCACAACAGCCGGGTGGTTAAATTGTTGGATTTTCAATCTGAGGGTTCCGGGTTCGAATCTCGGTAACGGCTCCTGGTGGGTAAAGGGTGGAGATGTTTCCGATCTCCAAGGTCAATACAATGTGCAGACCTGCTTAGTGCCTGAACCCCCCTTCGTATGTATACGCAAGCAGAAGATCAAATACGCGCGTTAAAGATCCTGTAATCCATGTCAGCGTTCGGTGGGTTATGGAAACAAGAACATACCCAGCATGCTCATTCCTGAAAACGGAGTATGGTTGCCTTCATGGCGAGGTAGATAAAAGACAACAACAACGGTCATACACATAAAATGTTACATGTCTGTCAGATTGTGTGTGTGTGTGTGTGTGCGTGTATGTGTGTGTGTGTGTGTGTGTGTGTGTGTGTGTGTGTGTGTGTGCACGCGCGCCTGAAATCTGATCGAATGACACAGGAAATGAATGTGGAGCGCGCGCCCAGTGACAGCCGTCAGTCGGCTCTACCCAGGTAGGCAGCCTGCTGTGCAACTGACCCCTGAGGATAGGCGCTACCTAAGTATCCATATCAATGACCCTGTGTTGTAAATCGCTTAGAGCTTGGTCTCCGACCGAGGGAAGGCGCAATATGAGTATCCATATCATCATTATACAACAACCGACCCGGGACAAACTTTCTCTTGCAGCTCTCCTGGCCCGGAATGGCTTCGTCAGCCACCCTGCTAGCAGCAAGCTTGCGGCACACGTGGATTACCAACCCCCTTTTCCTGAACCTTCATTCGCTAAGCCAGACTACTGAAAACTGAAAAGAAGTAGTGGTAGTAGTAGTAGTAGGAGTAGGAGGAGGAGTGGAAAATTTCGTAGCGGCTGGAGAAATACGAACAGGAGTAACACTGACGTTTTCGCCATAGTATTTGCCACTGTCATTACCTTTTGTGTGTGTGTGTGTGTGGAGGTGGGGTGTGTGTGTGGGGGGGGGGGGGAGGGCGGGGGGAAGGGGGTATGGTGGCGAGGGGAGGCGTCGAGGGCTGATTCGTGTACAGCTAAGTAAGCCATAAGTATCCATATGATAGTCAGTTGTGTCGTGATAAACAGCAGAGGAGGCAACTGCTGTTCCGACTATTTGGGCTAGAATTTGATTATAGTGGAGAGTGTCTTGCCCAAGTTACATCCCCACTCTCTTGGCCAAGAGGGTTTTAGGACAGTTGGAGTTGGGGTGGTTCCCAAAGGCCAACTAGCCCACAAGGCTGCAGCACTAAGAGCCAGTGCAATTTTGCCTCCTAATTTGAGAGTCATAGTCCTTCACAAAAGACTAAGCTGTAAATGATTTCCCATTGACAGGAGAAACCATAATATCCATATCATCATTATACAACAGCCGACCCGGGACAGACCTTCTCTTGTAGTTACTGCTGACGGAGGCGTTAGGGGCTGATTCGTGTACAGTTTAGTAAGCCTAAAGAGACTGCAGTTCAGCAACGTTTCACAGTCTTGTCATTGTTTTGCTGGACCGTATTTGACGACGTTGATGATGAAGGCGATGACGATGATAACGACAACGGCGATGGTGGTGATGATGACGTTGACGGTAACAATGACGAGGCACAGTAACAACGTTGAAACTGTTGTTGTTGTTGTTCCTGCTGCTACTACTGTTGTTGTTTTTTTGTGTTCTTGTTATTGTTGTTGTTGTTATTTCATTGTTGCTTCTGTTGCTGCTGTTATTGCTGTTGCTGCTGTTGCTGCTGCTGATGATGCTGATCTGTGTTCATCTTATGTTTCAGGCAAAGGTGGTGGTGGATATAGACATGTATCACCTCAAGCTGGTCCTGCCTTTACATTCCACACAGAAATCGACGGGTTTTTTTTTTTTTTTTTTTTTTTAATTAAATTTTTTATCTTTTTTGTTTTGTTTTGGTTTGGTTTGCTTTTCTCAGTTTGAATGGATGATGTCCAGTTTAGGTGAAATGAACTGACCATGAAAACAAGTATGCTCGTTTCACACAGTCAGGCAAAAATAACATTGGCATTCATTAATGCAACTCAAACTTATATCGGATAGTTGTTTGAGTCTGTTCATTACACAAATAAAAACATTGGCATGGACAAACTTACATCGAAGAGTTGTTCGATTGGTTTGAATGGCAATGTGATTGATTTGAGTGTTCGTGTTCTGTTATTAAGTCGTCACGAACACACACACACACAGACACACACACACACACACACACACACACACACACACACACACAAACCCCACAAAAAAAATCACAATTACACAACCACAGACACACAGACACAGACACACAGACACACACACACACACACACACACACACACACACACACACACACACATTCTCTTTCCCTCTGTGTCTGTCTGTCTCTCTGTGTCTGTCTCTGTCTGTCCCGTCTCTGGTGTGATGCGTGATGTATGTGTATGTATGTGCGTGTGCGTGTATGTGTATGTGTGAGTGCATGTGTGTGTGAGTAAGTGAGAGAGTGGATGAGAGAGAGAGAGAGAGAGAGAGAGAGAGAGAGAGAGAGAGAGAGCCACCGATAGAAATAGACAAACAGAGACAGATAGTTTCAGTTCCAGTTTTAAGAAGGCCTCAAAACGTTACCATACTCTGCAGGACATCTGTATCTATATAACAAAAACACACACATACAGAAAAAAAAAACCTCACCTCACCTCACCTCACGTCACCTCAGGCCCATAACTACAAAGTAGTCGTTGGGGGAAGCCTGAGGACCGCAGACGCAACCTCCTTTCTCCATCTGTCTGTCAGCAGCCGCTGGCAGCAGCTCACGTGTGTGGAGTCCGGTACAAAAAAACAACAAAAAAACAACAACAAAAAACAACAACAACCAAACAACAAGAACAACAGAAACAAACAAACAAACGATGAAAGAACAACAGTGACAAAAAAAAAAAAAAAAAAAAAAAAAAAAAAAAAATCGCGTACCTACTCAACCAATCAACCAACCAACCAACTAACAAAAACAATAACAATAACAACTACAAAAACAATAACACCAACCACCCACTCACTTTCCCATCCAACACAACAACAACAGCAGCAACATCAAAAACAACCAACCAAACAACCAACTACAACAACAAGAGGCAAAACCTTTAAGACACACTTGTGCTTCGCGCTTTATCCAATAAAGGGATCACGAAGACAAAAAAAAAAAAAAAAAAAAAAAAAAAAAAAAAAATTAGAAAATCGTTGAAAAGTGCACTGAATGAGATATGATATATAGAATAACCTTGGGAGAAAAAAAAAAAAAATTAAAAAGGCACGCGAGTGGGATCGAGCCATGCATGTTCAGTTCCAATGCAAGCAGACTAATCCCCAAGGTTGCGGTATATCTGACGAAAAATGACAAAACTTAATACTTAACCCAATGTTGACGTTTTCTTCTTCGTGCGATAAATAGATGTGACTGTGGTGGACGTAATAACGCTGTTTAAATCATGTTTCTTGTGTGTTTTTATCATATCTCGACTATTCTTTCATTTTCTGCGGTAATGGAGACATTGCCATCGCATCAAGCAAATCGCAACACATGGTAGATCTCTAGATCTGCACAAACCAGTCTACAACGGGCTGAAAAAGAACACACGATCGATTCAATTTTTCTTTTATGTTTATTTCAGTTAATTCAGTGTCCACTTTAGAATATTCATATGCAGTAAGCACGCCGATGGTGTAGTTTGTATCATTGTAAGGGTTCTGTCCAGAATTTGTATTTCTTTCCTTTTAATTGTGAACAAGAAAAACGAGGTCATGCCATCTTCGAACACAACCTACCTTCTAGTAGGTCAAACTCAGTGGAAAGCGGATTTTAAAATGTTCGGATTTCGGAACATATCTCAACGAAATAAACCGTTAATGATTCGGAAATACGGCTTATCATGTTATTGGTATGACTGTGAAGATTTTAATTCATACTATGTTTAAGCCAATTTTGGTATTGGCAGGCAAAGTATTTCCAAAGAAAATGGCAATGTTAAAGTTTAACACACACACACACACACACACACACACACACACACACACACACAGAGAGAGAGAGAGAGAGAGAGAGAGAGAGAATCAAACACACACACACACACACACACACACACACACACACACACACACACACACACACACAAACCCCACAAAAAATCACAATTACACAATCACAGACGCACACACACACACACACACACACACACACACACACACAATAATAATAATACAAATATAACACACAAACACATATAAACCCGCATTAACACACACACACACACACACACACACACACACACACACACAGAATCACACAGACACACACACACACACACAGATCACACACACAGAATCACACACACACACACACACACACACACACACACACACACACACACACACACACACACACAGAGCAGTCGTGACCGACGGACGAGTAGGCAGGCAGGCATATCTGTCGGTGTGTGTCCTCATATGGGAGAAGAGGCCGATTCTGGATGCGCAGCACTTCCCACAGGTGTTGCAAGGGAAAACGTCTCCAGAAGTTGAACCCTGCTTCCTTCGCTCACGCTTCTCCTTAATGGCCATCATCTCTCATATGAATCGCACAAGGGCGGATGAGCTCCGTTCTTCTTCTGCGTTCGTGGGCTGCAACTCCCGCGTTCACTCGTATATACGCGAGTGGGCTTTTACGTGTATGACCGTTTTGAACCCGCCATGTAGGCAGCCATACTCCGCTTTCTGGGGTGAGCATGCTGGTATGTTCTTGTTTCCATAACCCACCGAACGCTGACATGGATTACAGGATCTTTAACGTGCGTGTTTGATCTTCTGCTTGCGTATACACACGAAGGGGGTTCAGGCACTAGCAGGTCTGCACATATGTTGACCTGGGAGATCGTAAAAAATCTCCACCCTTTACCCACCAGGCGCCGTCACCGTGATTCGAACCCGGGACCCTCAGATTGAAAGTCCAACGCTTTAACCACTCGGCTATTGCGCCCGACGAGTTCCGTTCAATTCGGCGCAGTTACTCAAGGAGGTATCACTGCGTTCGGATAGAAAAAAATCCATATACGCTACACCACATCTGCTAAACACTCCTTGATGCTCACGGTTCTGGAGAATCTGGCACCTACGGTGGTACCACTTTTTCAGTGCAGCGATGGCCTTGAGGTAACGCGTCCGCCTAGGAAACGAGAGAATAGCGCACAGGTTCGAATCCCATACACGCTGGTATTTTCTCTCCCCCTCCCATCCTTCCACTAGATCTCGAGTGGTGGTCTGGACGCTAGTCATTCGGATGATGAGAGAGTGTTACTAGCAGCCACTGAACGCACATAAGAGAACCCGCGAAAAGAAAAGGGTTATCGCTGGCAAAAAAATTATGTAAACAAATTCCACTTTGATTTGAAAACAACAACAACAACAAAACGACAACAACAGCAACAAGAAACACTTGCCGGCAGAGGAAAAGTACAATACAGTACATCGCAACGTAACGCAACGCAACGCAACGCAACGCAACGCAATACACTGCAATACAATACAATACAATTCAATACAATACAATACAATGCAATACAATACAATACAATAAAACAACACAGCGGACTGCAACGTAACGCGCACTAGATGGCATCAACAAAATTAATAGTAAAGAGTGGTAACTCTCTCCACACACACAAGGTACATAACTTCAAGCCAAAAGAGAAGTGGAGTGAGTTACCACTCTTTACTAATTGTTAATAACTATTTGACCTCCTGTCCCCATTGTTCATTAGATATAATACTCCACAATACAATACGATAAATTATTTGATCTCCTGGCCTCATTGTTTAAGAACAAAACTCCACAATATACAATACAATACAACACAACACAACACAACACAATGTAATATTGTCAAAGCTAAAATTCTGTGTTGGAGGAAGAACAGTTTACGGCAGGTCGTGTTAAGTGTAACACGGTGTAAAAGAGGAGTCGTGAAAAGGGTGGGGGTGGGGGTGGGGAAGTGGGGCTTAAGGAAGAGGAGGGGGGATGTGTGGGGTGGGGGCGGGTAGAAGTGAAGCAGCACTTTCAGGTATAGGTCAGGACGCGCTAAGAATGGGGTTTGTGTTGTTGGATTTTTTTTTTTTTTTTTTTTAACACACTTCTCTCTTTCCCCCCACCCTCCCGGTCTGTTCGCGTGTGTGCGCGCTCATGGGACGTGTGTGTGTGTGTACGTGTGGCACGCGCGTGCTTGAATATATATATCTTTAGATAGCTAGCTAGCTATCTGTGTGTTGTTTTTTTTGTTGTTTTTTTTGTTAAAATTGTGGCTAAAAGAAAAATTTTCTTTCATTGAAGCTGATCACGGGTTTTTTTTTCTTGTTTTTTGTTTTGTTTTTGTTTTTTTCGTTTTTTTTAAATCACAGTCATAAACAAAGGTGTCTCTTTTGACAGCGCGAACGGTGAATACAACCATCATCTTTTTCTTCTTGTAGGCTGTTCACGTACTAAACTGCACACAAAATGTTGCTGTGTCATTGACGTCAAACGACAGAGGGAAAGGGGGAGGGGGCGGGGGGAAGTGTATAAAGAGAGTGAGAGAGAGAGCGAGCGAGAGCAGAAGAAGAAGAAAAAGAAGACGACGAAGAAGAGAGGGAGGGAGACAGAGACAGAGAGACAGAGACAGACAGATTGACAGACAGACAGAGACAGGGAGACAAAGAGAGACATAGACAGACAGACTGACAGACACAGACAGACGGACGGAGAGAGACAAAGAGAGATACAGACTGACTGACTGACTGACTGACTCACACACACACACAGAGACAGACAGACAAGGAGAGAGAGAGAGAGAGAGAGAGAGAGAGAGAGAGAGAGAGAGAGAGAGAGAGAGAGAGAGAGAGAAACACACACACACACACAGGGATTGCACTTGGCGAACTTTATCTTCTGGAAAACTACACACACACCCCTCCTTGACCCCTTCACACCTCTTTTTTTTTTTCCTGTGTTCATGATCGTATCAGGCAGAGGTCAACACAGAACATGACACAGCACTTTACCTGTCATTGCCCCCTGCTGATGCTGAATACGACATGCCAGCTCAGAGCTCCATGTTGCCCAAGGGTTCACACACACACACACACACACAAAAGGAGGAAGGTGGCAGAGTGGTTAAGACTGCTCATCTGCCAACACAGAGTCCGTGAGGGTCTGGGTTCGAATCCCGCTCTCGCCTCTCGCCCCCCCCCCCCCCTTCCCCGAATGACTGGACGCTCAGTTGGATTTTCCCAGTCAAACTTGAGAGAAAAGGCGAGAGCGGGATGATTCGAACCCAGACTCTCTGTATTGGCAGATGAGTGTCTTAACCATTCTACCACCACCCTCCTTCAAGAAATAAACAAAACCCAGCATGTACACCCCCCCGGAAAGGAAGTGCGGCTGTCTGTTTGGCAGGGGTGAATAAATAAAATGGTCCAAACACTGAATAGACTGTAAACTTTTGAAGGAAAAATGGATTTGTCAAAACGCATTCTTTTTTTTTTTCAAGGTGTCCTTGAAGCACGTGGGGGTAAACAGCCGTCAGTCTATTCAATCTGAGGCCGGTTGAAGACCATGTGCTGTATGTATGATTATCAACATTGTCTCTCAATTCTGTATTTTTTTTTACGTTTTACCAAACCATACGGTTTCTTAAGACTGTTATACCGGGACTGAGCATCATCATCATTATTATTATTATTATTATTATTATTATTATTAAAAATGCTCCCAAGGTGTGCGTCTCAAAGAGCCTCTGTCAGCCAAAGCCCAACTCTTGAAGCGAGAATTAAATACAAAGTTGCGTGTCTCTGCTATTCTGCTTTCCACTCCGCAGGACCTACAAATCTTTTTGACCTTATCGGTGTTTACACCCCCGCAAGAAATCTCCGCTCTTCCTCTGACTGTTGAAACTTCCTTGTGTCAATACAAGAACCTATGGTGAACGTTCTTTCTTCTTTGCTGCTCCTCACATCTGGAACAACCTTCCTTATCATATCCGTGCATCTGATTCTATTTCTGCTTTTCGCTCATCACTAAAGACTCATCTTTTTAAAACCTATCTATAAGTACTCCTACCTTCCTTTTCTCCAACACCACCCATGTCAGCTCACTTCGGATGTATGTAGAGTGGGAAAGGGAGAGTGTGAGTGGGGGAAGGCGTTTTTGAGAAAGAGTGGCCATGAATGTTTTATGTTACTTGTAATATCTTTCTTTCATATAAAGCGCCCTTAGAAAGGGCGCTATATAAATGTACAGTATTATTATTATCATTATTATTAAAAAAAAAAAAAATTCTTTAATGCTCCAAAGGTGTGCGTCTCAAACAGCCTCTGTCAGCCAAAGCCCAGCTCCTCTTGGTCTTCACGTCGCGGAGCCGTTTCCACTGACAAGGAGAAAGGGGCGAAGGCGAGTCACTGGGGCCTTAAAACGAATCAGTCGCTTCGGGTAGATGGTACTCGGTAGCCTTGGGAGGCAAGTCCATCTTGGGGAGGGAAAACGCTTACCCCCCTCCCCCAAAACCTCCGCTGCCTTGAAAAAGGCTTCGGGAGTCAACACTGAGGGAGCAACGCGGGCAGGTGATGCTGTTCAGTCTTGGCCAGCAGATGACCAACGTTAGTGAAACTCGGAAAAAGAAAAAAAAATCAATCAATGCCGAAGACAGATGTTCAGAGACACTGTGGCGCCAATTGGCAGTACAACACAACTATCTATCGACGGACATCCTTTGTTCATCTGACGAACGAGAAGTCGAAAAACAGAAGAAGAAAACATACCTGCTTTTTTTTTTATGGAATTGTCCTTAACTGCCCATGGCGTTTCCAGTTGCTGATGATGATATAGATTATGTATATAGCGTCCATCCTGGATCAGAGGCCAAGCTCTAAAATGAGCGTTTTACGGTAAAACACGGAGTCATTAAAGTTTACACAGCAGCCTGCTTACCCGCTTGAAAACGACCGACAGTTGCCTTCGGGCGCTCATCAATATTTTCCTGTGTCATCATGTCAGGTTTCAGTCGCGTGCGTGCGCGCACACACACACACACGCACGCACGCACACACGCACACACACACGCACACACACACACACACACACACACGCGCGTGCGCGCGTCAATACTGCTTATGCTACCGATTCAGCTAGCACACAGGTAAATAAAAGTTACATTCGAACAAACCCAGACACTTCCTAAAAAAAATTTTAAAAAAAGAAAAAAAAAAAAAAGGTCCCAGGATTGCCCTTATTATGATCATGTGACTCGCGCATACATACAGCAGCAACGACAGAAGAAAATACGTGTAAAACACAAATTAGCTTTCATTCAAGAACAGCATAGCCTTTTTTTTAGTCCTGATTATGCTGCATGGAATACGCGGACAATACGTAACAAACGCGTGGTTGCCTCGATAGAATTTTTATTTCTCGAAAAGAAAGAGGACCGAATCGATGAGAGTGAAGGATTAAACACTAAGGCAGGCACTGCGCCACAACAGGATAGGGAATTTTGTCAGAATGGACCTAAAAAAAAAAAAAATAAAAAAATTAAAAAAAAAGAAAGAAAGAAAGAAAAACAAGGAGAATATACAAAAAAAACAACAACATTACAACTGATGACAGCTATAAGTTCTATAAGACGGTAAAGCGATTCCATCAATCAGTACTTGTGAAATGACCAACATTTCCATTTCTTTTTGGCCAAAAATGATCTAAAACAGAATGTCTAAAACCAACCTCTGAAAAAAAAAGTGAAAGGCTACCATTTCATATTGTGTCAGTTTTGTTTGGCACCTATACTAAAAAAAACCCAACAACAACAAAAATATATATATATTTGAGTTATAAAAAAACGTAGCACTGGGAAGGATCTTGAGCAACAATATCGAATTAACCAATTAAACCCCAGTTTCGTTCTAACTAAACCACCACACTACAGGTATGAAAATGGAGAAACAGTATTTGCTTGACATGACAATCAACACCATTATTTTCCGAAGGAAAGACTTCATACATCAGGCTGGTTGGAGAAAAAACGAAAAAAACTTATAACAAAATTTTTTTGATTCAAAAAATAAATCACACACGTATCCCTTTAGAAGCCCCCAGAAACACAACATGTGATAATCATTACAGACAAAAAACACCCTTAAAACCAGTGAGTATTTTACAGTCCAGATGGAGGTGGTAGTGGGAGAGGGGGTAGGGGTGGGGGGGGGGGTGGGGTGTAAGAGAAGGGAAAGAATCCATTCTTTGAAAAAATAAAAGCAATATTTCCTTTCAGTTACATTGGTAAAACCAGTATGTTCTTGACCGCAACTACGTGGGTAAGAAATTTTGCTTAAAAAAAAAAAAAGAAAAAAAAAGTATTTCCTTTCAGTTACGTTCAAATATCAGTACGTTCTTGACTAAAACTACGTGGGTAAGATCTCCGTTAAAAAAAACAACAAACAACAACAACAACAACAACAAACAAACAAACAAAAAACAACAACCCAAAGCCAGTGCAATATCACTTCCCTTTCAGATCCGATCTTAAATCGGTATGGTCTTGTCAGCGTGGGAATAAGTACCTTCGTTTTAAAAAAAATTCACCCAGTGCAATATTTTCTTTCGGTAAAGTTTTTTTTAAAAATTAGTATGTCCTTGACTACAACTGGGTGAGTGTGAATACGTTCATTAAAAACACAGTCACCAAATGGAATATTTCCTTTCAGTAACGTTCTAAAATCACCATGTTCTTGAACGTAGCTAAAACTACATGGGTAAGAAGATCTCCGTTAAAAAAAAAAAAACACAGCGAAACCCCCCCCCCAAAGCCAATGCATTATCAATTACCTTTCAGATACGATCTTGAATCAGTATGGTCTTGTCAGCGTGGGAATAAGTACTTTCGTTAAAAAAAACAACAAAAAAAAACACCCAGTGCAATATCTCCTTTCGGTAAAGTTTTTTTTTTAAATTAGTATGTCCTAAACTACAACTGCGTCAGTGTGAATACATTCGTTCAAAAACACAGTCACCAAATGGAATATTTCCTTTCAGTAACGTTCTAAAATCACCATGTTCTTGACTACGTGGCTAAAAACACGCTCGTTAAAAAAACCAAAAAAACAAAAACGCAATGCAATATCTCTTTCAAGTTATGTTGTTAAATCAGAAAGTTCTTGACGACAACTACGTGGGTAAGAAAATGTTAGTTAAAAAACCCAAAAAAACCCCACTCAAAACAACATATCCTTTCACTAAGGTTATAAACTCAGTATGTTCTTGGTTACAACTACGTGAGTGAGAATACATTCGTTAAAAAATGATATGTCCTGTCCATTACATTCATAAATCAGTATGTTCTTGACTACAGTCACGTAGTAAAGAAGGCGTTAGTTTACACACACACACACACAAACAAAAAAAAACCACACACACACACGCACACAAAAACCAAACAACAACAAAAAAAAACAAAAACAAAACAAAACAAACAAAAGATCAAGTCACCCGATGCAATATTTTCTTCCAGTATAGTTCTTAAATCAGCATGTTCTTGACAACGTGGGTAAGGTAACATTCTTTAAAAAAAAAAAAAAAAAAAAAAAAAAAAAAAAAACTAAGAAAACATCATTCCAATATTTCCTTTCAGTTACATTCTTAGATCGGTATCTTCTTGATAATAACTACGTTGAGTACTTAATAAGCATTTTTTTCCCCCGTGTGCCCGTTTGTACCTCATTATTTTCTTTGCAAAATGTGGCGCATCGGACTAATGTTCGCTGTCAGCGTTTGAAAACGTAGCTTTGGTGCGCATTCATTGACTTGCAGTATCACTTGGCTTGTAGTAGTACATGTTCGCAATAGAAAAAAAAAAGTTTTCTTTCAGTAACGTTCTTAAATCAGCATATTCTCGACTACGTGGGAAAGAATACGTTCTTTTAAAAAAAAAACACACACCCAAATATATGTATGTACATCACACATGTTTTTTTTTCCCCTTTTTTTTATATTTAAAAAAAAAAAAATTTTTGCTTTGCAAAATGTGACGCATCGCTGTCAACCATGTTATGACGTAGCTTTGCCGCACATTGGCTTTGCAGCATGACTCGGCCTGTTCACTAGTGGTTAGCACTTGTTCGCACGGAGATGGAAACTATTCACAATGAGGCACACAGACTTTCAAAACATGTTGCTTTGGGGACATTCCTGTGGTTGAACTTCATGCAGATTTAGATTTTGTGGTTGATGACAGGAACCTCTTAAAAACTGGAGAAATCAGGGGATGGGGTGGGGGTGGGGGGTGGGTGGGTTGGGGGTGAGGGTGGGTGGGGGGTGCATTGGTGTGAGGACAGCCAGGAAAAACAACAACAACAACAACAGCCTAACTTCCTTACACAGTTCTGCGTCTTCCACTCTTTGTTTTAGGTGATTGTCAGGGTTGTAGTCTGGCGTTACACACACACACACACACACACAAATGAAATATATACGCATGCACAAAGCCACACACACACACACACACACACACACACACACACACACACGCGCGCGCGAAATATATACGCATGCACAAAGCCACACACACACACACACACACACACACACACACTGCATATTGATACAAACATCTGTTTACACATACACGCACGCAAACAGACGCAGACATAGACAAGACACACAGACAGACACACAAACACGAACAGACTTCACACACACACACACACACACACACACACACACACACACACACACTGTACCCATGCACGCAAGAACAAGCACTTAAAACAACAACAACCCCAAAACCAAAACAACACAACACCGAAAAAACACACACAAAACCAAAACCAAACCAAACCTACAGACGACACCTACATGTCACCAAAAAACGCCAATTTTTCAATTCTTTCGATAACGGCCCTCACGCGAGCCTTGCGCAAGTCGACAATAAAATCGTCGACGACACCCAGCGAAACGCTCTGAAGATAGCCCCTCGTGGATTTCGGGTAGCGACAGGCAAGGAACTGTTCCCAGTCGCTCTCGTTGAAGCAGAGGTCCGCGGGGAGGTTGCCCAGAAACGCCTTCCAGTCGGGCAGCAAGTGGACGAACCGGAGTGGCAGGATCGCCTCCCAGGCCTCCAGAGCGACCACCTTGCTCACCTTGGGCGTCCGGAAAACGTCGTCGTGCTGCCCGCGGGTCAGGAGCCGGAACACGAAGCGGTAAAACGACCGGAAGTCGTCGTCCTCGTCGTCGGCCGCCCTGGCTGCCTCGTCCTCCAGCGTCTGGCGTCAGGTAAGGTAAGGTAAGGTAAAGGGTAAAGTAAGGTAAGTGGTAAGGTAAGGTAAGGTAAGATAAGATAAGGTAAGGTAAATTGTAAGGTAAATGGTAAGGTAGGGTAAAGGGTAAGGTAAAGGGTAAGGTAAGGTAAAGGGTAAGGTAGGGTAAGGTAAGGTAAAGGGTAAGGTTGGGTAAGGTAAGGTAAGGTAAAGGGTAAGGTAAAGGGTAAGGTAAGGTAAGGTAAGGTAAGTGGTAAGGGTAAGGGTAAGGTAAGGTAAGATAAGGTAAGGTAAGTGGTAAGGTAAGTGGTAAGATAAGATCAGATCAGATCAGATCAGATCAGATAATATTATCATCTCATTCAGAGAAATTACATCAGGCGCGACAAGACAAACGACGACACTGATCAGCACAAAAACAGCAACAACAAATAAACATGACTTAATAAAAAAAATTTTAAAAAAGAAGAAAAAAAGAATCAGTAACACAATCGTAAGACATTAGTAACAAAATAACAACAACAAGAAAAACACACCAAAACTATTGCATATATTCACTTAATCAAAATATTTAATCATTATTGTAAAACATATTGAAATGCAACCAAGGCTAATATCGCGTGCATTTTTTTTTCCACGTTAATCAATACAAGATAAGAATAACTGTAGTATTACATAGTAATATAGATTCATGTTTGTACCTTTTTTATGTATACCAACCCCCTTAATATTCTTTGTGACCCCGGTACTCTTGGTAATAAAGACATACTCTATTCTATTCTATGCTATAGATTTATGCTTGTGCCTTTTTATGTATACCATCCCACCCAATATTCCTTGTGACCCCGGTACACTTGGTAATAAAGACATACTCTATTCTATTCTATGCTATAGATTTATGTTTGTACCTTTTTATGTATACCATCCCAACCAATATTCCTTGTGACCTCGGTACACTTGGTAATAAAGACATACTCTATTCTATTCCATGCTATAGATTTATGCTTGTGCCTTTTAATGTATACCATCCCACCCAATATTCCTTGTGACCCCGGTACACTTGGTAATAAAGACATACTCTATTCTATTCCATGCTATAGATTTATGTTTGTACCTTTTTATGTATACCATCCCACCCAATATTCCTTGTGACCCCGGTACACTTGGTAATAAAGACATACTCTATTCTATTCCATGCTATAGATTTATGTTTGTACCTTTTTATGTATACCATCCCACCCAATATTCCTTGTGACCCCGGTACACTTGGTAATAAAGACATACTCTATTCTATTCCATGCTATAGATTTATGTTTGTACCTTTTTATGTATACCATCCCACCCAATATTCCTTGTGACCCCGGTACACTTGGTAATAAAGACATATTCTATTCTATTCTATGCTATAGATTTATGCTTGTGCCTTTTAATGTATACCATCCCACCCAATATTCTTTGTGACCCCGGTACACTTGGTAATAAAGACATATTCTATTCTATTCTATGCTATAGATTTATGCTTGTGCCTTTTTATGTATACCATCCCACCCAATATTCCTTGTGACCCCGGTACACTTGGTAATAAAGACATATGCTATTCTATGCTATAGATTTATGTTTGTACCTTTTTATGTATACCATCCCACCCAATATTCCTTGTGACCCCGGTACACTTGGTAATAAAGACATACTCTATTCTATTCTATGCTATAGATTTATGCTTGTGCCTTTTTATGTATACCATCCCACCCAATATTCCTTGTGACCCCGGTACACTTGGTAATAAAGACATACTCTATTCTATTCTATGCTAATCATCAGTATAAGCATATCGAAAGACACCAACACTGCATCTCGCCCGCAATGCTTCGATGGTGGCGTCGCAGCCTAGACGTCGGATCCCCCCCAGGAAGCCCTCCTTGGGGAACACCCTGCCTTCCGTCGCGTTGAACGTCCACGCCAAGAGCAGCTTGGGCTTGAACGTGAAGACGCCAATGTCCGCAAGGAATTTACAGACCCTGGGCTCCGTCATGACCGCGCAGCTGGGGTCCTTCCCCGCGTACTGCTGCCAAAGCTCTGCGGGAGAAGGGTAGAAATATATATCTATATCTCTCTCTCTCTCTCTCTCTCTCTCTCTCTCTCTCTCTCTCTCTCTCTCTCTCTCTCTCTATATATATATATATATATATATATAAAGAAAACAAAAGGAAGACATTGTCCACATTTCTCTCCCTCCTGTACATTTCGGGTCATAAGACGGGGAAAAAAGACAACTTGTAAACTGGTTAATAACGTTGTAATGATCGTATACTCTACATTTCTCTCCCCCTACGCCCCCCCCCCCCCCCCCCCCCCCCCCCCCCCCCCTCCCCCCCCCCCCCCCCCCCCCCCCCCCCACACACACACACACTCTCTCTCTCTCTCTCTCTTTGACTGGCCTTCTTTACGTCTCTTGATATGGGGAAGAAATGTTGAGTATATATGTATTACAATGTTACTTCAACAAAGTTTCGATTTTTTTCCGTCCAAAGAACGGAACTGAACGGAAAGAACACAGGGGAAGATATGTGGATATTGCCCACACAGCTACACACTTCAGTCAGAAAACTAGCCAGTTGCCGCCAGCCTGACACAGCAACACACTTTTGTCAAACAACTAGCCAGTTGCCGCCAGCCTGACACAGCAACACACTTCAGTCATACAACTAGCTAGTTGCCGTCAGCCTGACACAGCAACACACTTCAGTCACACACAGCCAGTTGCCGTCATCCTGACACATAACACACTTCAGTCATACAACTAGCCAGTTGCCATCAGCCTGACACAGCAACACACTTCAGTCAGACAACTAGCCAGTTGCTGTCATCCTGACACAGCTACACACTTCAGTCAGACACCTAACCAGTTGCTGTCAGCCTGACACAGCAACACACTTCAGTCAGACACCTAGCCAGTTGCTGTCAGCCTGACACAGCAACACACTTCAGTCAGACACCTAGCCAGTTGCTGTCATCCTGACACAGCAAAGCAAACACTTCAGTCAGACACCTAGCCAGTTGCCGTCAGCCTGACACAGCAACACACTTTTGTCAGACAGCTAGCCAGTTGCCGTCAGCCTGACACAGCAACACACTTCAGTCATACAACTAGCCAGTTGCTGTCAGCCTGACACAGCAACACACTTCATTCAGACAACTAGCCAGTTGCCGTCAGCCTGACACAGCAACACACTTCAGTCATACAACTAGCCAGTTGCCGTCAGCCTGACACAGCAACACACTTCAGTCATACAACTAGCCAGTTGCCGTCAGCCTGACACAGCAACACACTTCAGTCAGACAACTAGCCAGTTGCCGCCAGCCTGACACAGCAACACGCTTCAGTCGTACACATGAAGATGCTGACAGCCTGACACAGCAACACACTTCAGTCATACACATCAAGATGCTGACAGCCTGACACAGCAACACACTTCAGTCAGACACATCAAGATGCTGACAGCCTGACACAGCAACACACTTCAGTCATACACATGAAGATGCTGACAGCCTGACACAGCAACACACTTCAGTCAGACAACTAGCCAGTTGCTGTCAGCCTGACACAGCAAAACACTTCAGCCAGACACCTAGCCAGTTGCTGTCAGCCTGACACAGCAACACACTTCAATCAAACTAACAACCATATCCACATTTCTTCCCCCGTGTCGAATCTCGATTAACGGCGCCTGGTGGGTAAAGAGCGGAGACCTTTTTTTTTCCGATCTCCTTGGTCAACATATGTGCTCACAAGGGATGCATATCACGAGCTTGAACGCTGGCAGCAGGTAGCAATTATGCGCTTACGCACAGGACACTGCCGCCTTAACGCGCACATGTTCAAGAAGCTGAAGCTGGCACCATCACAGACCTGTCCCTGTGGTCTTGAAGACCAAACACCAGAACATGTTCTGCAGACTTGTCCCCTCCACCAGGGACTGAGAGACACCGTGTGGCCAGAAGCGACCCCACTACGCACCAAGCTCTACGGCTGCAGACAAGACCTGGAAGCCACGACGACATTTGTCTCGCAGGCCAGCCTGACTCTGTGACAAGTGCGACCGAAAAGAAGAAGAAGAACATATGTGCAGACCAGCTTGTTTGCGCCTGAACCACCTTCGTTCGTGCGTTTTCACACACAGAAAATCAAATACGCACCGTTAAAGATCCTGTAATCCATGTCACTGTTCAGTGGGTTATAGAAACAAGAATATACACAGTATGCACACCCACGAAAACGGAGTTTGTTGCCTGCATGACGGGCGTAAGCAAACAAAATGGTCATATTCGTAAATGTCAATATAGGTCAGCAACAACCGTTGGGCATTCTTGGAAGAAGAAGAAGAAGAAGAAGGTGTGTCTGTTTCTGTATTTCTCTCGTGTGTTTTTTTTCTGTAGTTTTTTATTATCTTTTTTTTTTCAATCAAATTAACGAATTCATCTGTGCATAGTTTGTCTTCCTCAGGAAAATGATGATGAGCTGTACTTAAAATAGGTGGAAGTATTCCGTCTTCTTGGGGGACAAGACTGGTCAACGATCATTGTAGAGGGCAAGAACTTTTAACTGAAATTCTTAAATAAAAATTCCACTCTTGTATGTCATGTGAATAATAAGCAACACTGACTTGATGTTGTGTACCTTGTGAATGGAGAGAGGTACCACTCTTTAATATTTCTTCATCATTTCATCTCCATGCCTAATTGTTTGTTCATTTCCAGTTGATAAACCACCGAGGCAACCGTGTGTTTGTTCTGTATTGTCCATGTGTTCTGTCGGTGTGGCTTGTTCAGGATTAAAGAGGCTATGCCAGTCTTGAATAAAAGCTAATTTGTGTTAACACATTTCTTCTGTCAGTTTGCTGCTGTGTGCACATGTCAAATGATCGGAATAAGGACAGGCCCGGCGCTTCCTTTTTTTCGAGGAAGTGTCTGGGTTTGTTCCATGTACCCTTTATTTACCTGTGTGCTAGCTGAATCGGTAGCGTAAGCAGCACTGACATGAAGTTGTTTGTGTACCTTGTGAATGGAGATAGTTACCACTCTTTACTATTTGTTAGTTATTGATTACGATGTTGGCATTTTGTTTCTGAATGGACGCTGTGGTGTTTTGTTCCTAGTCTAGTGTACATCTTTATTCCAGAACTGAGAGATAATGGGAAGGGGGGGGGGGGGGAGAGAACATGAAGGGGAAAATATGCATGACGCCCCATGACACACCTTCGCCCTCAAAAAAGGAAAAACAATTTAAAAAAAAAAAAAGGAAAAAAAGAAACATCGCTAAATCTCTCAGAATATCTTCGTTCTGTAATACGTAAGCTAGAGTTTGATGACGTCTGTTTCTGAAACACTTTACCATGTATTTATCTCTCAAAGCGGAGTAACGTGGATAATCAAAAAGGAAATGATTTTCGGTTTCGGTGTGATCACAAAATGGACATTTATCTGGTTTTTGAGAATATCTGTTGTTAATATTTATCTCACATAACCCAAGCCTTGAGTCTAGTTAATGTTTGTCTAAATCTGGCTATAGTAATGACAAAGATATATCTCTCTGGCTCTAAAATTGATTTGGATGAGCGATATGTCAGAAAGCGATCAATCGCATCCAATTTTGAATGTCAGTCTTGATGGAAACAGCCAATTATTCGTTGTTTGAAAACGTTTCAAAAATGTCTTTTCTTCTCCAACCCTACCATTCATTCAGACCACACACACACACACACACACACACACACACACACAGAGACAGAGAGAGAGAGAGAGACAGAGACAGAGACAGAGGGAGAGAGAGACAGAGAAAGACAGAGAGAGACAGAGAGAGAGAGAGAGAGATGGAACCATCAATCATAAAAACCTTCCCCCAAAACAGGACCCTACCTTCAGCTCTAAGGAGTACAAGGTTCTCTGGCTGCTCCTTCTGAAGCGAGTCATCGCCATCACCCACCGACTTCCCTTGGACCGGCTGTTTTGGGGGCTCGTCAGTGATCCGAAGATCTTGCAGTGGCAGAGCCTTTGAGGGGGATAGACCATGCGTTCCGGAATCCACGCTCCGCTCACGTGCAGGTGAAACCTTATCAATCAGACTCGAGCGCGTGACGAAAGAATACGAGGCCTTTTCTGGTTTGTCACGAGCACCGCTGGTCAAAGCCCCCTTTAGCTGAGTGAGGGAAAGATGTTCCGACTGTTGAGGAGCTTCTTTTGACTGTCGTTGAAGAGCTGGAGGTTCTGACTGTTGAGGAGCTTGAGGTTCTGACTGTTGAGGAGCTGGAGGCTCTGACTGTTGAGGATCTAGAGGTGACTGTTGAGGAGCTTGAGGCTCTGACTGTTGAGGAGCTTGAGGCTCTGACTGTTGAGGAGCTAGAGGTGACTGCTGAGGAGCTAGAGGTGACTGCTGAGGAGCTTGAGGTTCTGACTGTTGAGGAGCTAGAGGTGACTGCTGAGGAGCTTGAGGTTCTGACTGTTGAGGAGCTAGAGGTGACTGCTGAGGAGCTTGAGGTTCTGACTGTTGAAGATCTAGAGGTGACTGCTGAGGAGCTGGAGGCTCTGACTGTTGAAGATCTAGAGGTGACTGCTGAGGAGTTTGAGGTTCTGACTGTTGAAGATCTAGAGGTGACTGCTGAGGAGCTTGAGGTTCTGACTGTTGAGGAGCTTGAGGTTCTGACTGTTGAGGAGCTTGAGGTGACTGCTGAGGAGCTTGAGGTTCTGACTGTTGAAGAGCTAGAGGTTCTGACTGTTGAAGATCTAGAGGTTCTGACTGTTGAAGAGCTAGAGGTTCTGACTGTTGAAGATCTAGAGGTTCTGACTGTTGAAGATCTAGAGGTTCTGACTGTTGAAGATCTAGAGGTTCTGACTGTTGAAGATATAGAGGTTCTGACTGTTGAAGATCTAGAGGTTCTGACTGTTGAAGATATAGAGGTTCTGACTGTTGAAGATACAGAGGTTCTGAATGTTGAAAATCTAGAAGTTCTGAATGTGGAGGAGCTAGAAGTTCTGAATAGAGAAAAACAGCTCTTGGCCAAGTAGCAGCTGGACATTCTGCATGATTCCACAGCATCTGATATTGCTGAACAGCCATCAACTTAATGCGATGGGTACGGCCACGCTCACGTCTGAAAGCCTTCCGCCTTGCGTCACCGTCAGGCTGTTCATGTTTTTGCTTCACGTGCTCGCTGTGATGATGCTGATGACGGCGGTCAGGATCGGGCGGAACGTTTCGCTGTGGAGGAGTCTCCGTCTGTGGGGAACTGGCATCATCAGACAGGAAAAGTCGCCGAGGCCTACGCGTCTGCCGCGAGAAACGGGAAGAATAAGGAGGAGGAGGAGGAGGAGGAGACGGCAGACGTTTCTTCTGCTGCTGCTGTTCTGGGGCTTGGGACTGGTAATCAGGAGCAGCAGGAGAAGGAGGAGAAGGAGAAGGAGCAGACGGCAGAGGTTTCTTCTCCTGCTGCTGCTGTGTGGCTTGGATCTGCTGCGGGTAATAAAGAACAGCAGGGGGAGGAGGAGGAGGAGGAGCATACCGCTGAGCAGAAAAATCCCCCTGCCACAATCCACAGGGGGGGAATGGGGAGTGGAAGGAGTCCCCAATCCCCCTCCTTCAGGAACAGGTCAACTCCACGAACATACCTCACCGGAGGAAGTGTCCGGGTGCTCCCCGCTTTGACGTCCGGTGGTGGAGTGAGGGGACACCACTCTGCTCCAGCCCCTGGGGTGAAGCCATGATGAGACATGCTGTTCTTTCGCCTTCAGTGTGTGTGTGTGTGTGTGTGTGTGTGTGTGTGTGTGTGTGTGTGTGTGTGTTGTGTTGTGTTGTGTTGTGTTGTGAGGTGTGTGTGTGTGTGTGTGTGTGTGTGTGTGTGTTGTGTTGTGTTGTGTTGTGGGGGGTGTGTGTGTGTTGTGTTGTGTTGTGTTGTGTTGTGTTGTGTTGTGTTGTGTTGTGAGGTGTGTGTTGTGTTGTGTTGTGTTGTGAGGTGTGTGTGTGTGTGTGTGTGTGTCTAGCGTAGCGAGGGGAAAGTGGGTTTTGTTTGTCCGTTGAAACTGAGAACAAAAAGCGTCGAAAGGAAATCCTGTAAAATTGATTCAAAGCCGATTAATATATAGGGGGTTGCGATTCTATTGCTTTGGGCGTTGGTTGGTTGGTATGGAGACTGGAGCTTAGCAAGCCTTCTTGGATGCCTTCGTGTCTTCTGTGGCCCTAATTGTTCCACTGGTGGTGTTGCATTTTAGGGGTGTTTACGGGAATCCTGAAAAGGAACCCAAAACAAATAAAAACAACGACGACAATACAGGTGAGGTGGAGTAAATCTGATAAATTATCAAGCGATTACTTCATTATAAAAACAACAAAAACTACATTTTGAAAGAGAGGACATTATGCCCCTTCACCGCCCCCCCCCTCTCCTCCGCTTCCCTCCCCAT
>NC_134906.1:3050229-3097729 GCF_041734735.1 Babylonia areolata | reverse complement strand
CTACTACTACTACAACACAATAAATGTAATGAAAGAAACATGCTGTTCTTGTGTTTTGCAATACAATACAATACAACACAATACAATAGAATGAAAGAAACATACTATTGTCCTTGAGTTTTGCAATGCAATACAATACAATATATTGAAAGGAACGTACTGTCCTTGTGTTTTGCAATACAATACAATACAATACAATACAATACAACACAATACAATACAATGAAAGGAACGTATTGTCCTTGTGTTTTGCAATACAATACAATACAATACAACACAATACAATACAACACAATACAATACAACACAATACAATACAATACAATACAATACAATACAATACAACACAATACAATACAATACAACACAATGCAATACAATACAACGAAAGGAAAATATTGTCCTTGTATTTTGCAATACAATGCATAACACAACACAAATATAACATAATGAAAAGAACATACTGTCCTGGTGTTTCGCAACACAATACAATGCAATACAATGAAAGGGACATACTGTCCTTGTGTTTAACAATACCATACCATACAACACAATACAATACAATACAACACAATACTATACAACACAACACAATACAACATAATGATAAGAACATACTGTCCTTGTGTTTAACAATACCATACCATACAACACAATACAATACAATACAACACAATACAATACAATACAATACAATACAATACAACACAATACACTACAATGAAAGGAGCATACTGTCCGCATGTCTTATGATAAATGAAGATGACAACGATGCTGCTGCTATAGAGACTCACTTAAGATTGATTGATTGAAGCGAGGACACCCCCCGGACTGCCAGCCAGGACTCCCCCACACGACAACAACCAGGACAGGGCGTGTGACTGACGCTGTGTGTGGGGCCCGGGTTCCCCTGGCTGAACCAGGGGGCTTAACGGTCGCACACAGACATCAGTCATCCAGAGCGCCCCCCCACCCCTACCCCTCCCCCCCGCCCCCCTCCCCCTCTTGTGGATCGTCGCCACTGCGACAAGACAAGACATAGCGAGGACCATCCTCGGACCGACAACCAGGACTCCACCACCCGAACACAGCCAGGACACAGCACGGACCACGGACATCGCCGGCGGCCAGCACACAGCAAGGACCCTCCTCGAACAAGACCACAGGACCAACGCCTTGACCACGCCACACACACCCCCATGGAATAGACCACAGCCACGAACAACTTGACCTTAAGGGCGTGAAGCTGATAGATCGTTAAACTCCACTCTGCCGCGATTGATTGATTTGTATTTGTATTTATATTTGTACTTCTTTTTATCACAACAGATTTCTCTGTGTGAAATTCGGGCTGCTCTCCCCAGGGAGAGCGCGTCGCTACACTACAGCGCCACCCATTTTTTTGTATTTTTTCCTGCGTGCAGTTTTATTTGTTTTTCCTATCGAAGTGGATTTTTCTACAGAATTTTGCCAGGAACAACCCTTTTGTTGCCGTGGGTTCTTTTACGTGCGCTAAGTGCATGTTGCACACGGGACCTCGGTTTATCGTCTCATCCGAATGACTAGCGTCCAGACCACCACAAGGCCTAATGGAGGGGGAGAAAATATCGGCGGCTGAGCCGTGATTCGAACCAGCGCGCTCGGATTCTCTCGCTTCCTAGGCGGACGCGTTACCTCTAGGCCATCACTCCATATAGATATGGATACTTTTATAGCGCCTATCCTCGGTCGGAGACCAAACTCTATAAACATTCAATCAGATTTCAGGGACGCACACCTACACACTTAGACAAACATGTAACATTTAACATTTTACGTGTATGACGTATGTAAGCAGTCATACTCCGTTTTCGGGGTGTGTGCATGCTGGGTATGTTCTTGTTTCCATAACCCACCGAACGCTGACATGGATTACAGGATCATTAACGTGCGTATTTGATCTTCTGCTTGCGTATACACACGAAGGGGGTTCAGGCACTGGCAAGTCTGCACATATGTTGACCTGAGAGATCGGAAAAATCTCCACCCCTTACCCACCAGGCGCCACCGAGATTCGAACCCAGGACCCTCAGATTGAAAGTACAACACTTTAACCACTCGGGACGACGTGTCAATAATGCTACCCCACTCTTTCCAGTTCATACACCCAGCTTCCAACCACCAGGACTGAGAAATGTAGCACATGTTTCAAGAAAGTGTTACAAGAATGGATCATATCTATTTATTTCCAAAGACAGAATATTTTCAAGCTGGATAATACTTTTAAATACATAACTGGCGTCATCCAAAGATACGTTTAAAAAATTGCAACAGGAAAATAACTTGACCCATATTTGGCAATTTAAAGAAAAATACTGTGTGAAAAAAAACCCAAAAACAGAAAAACCCCAACATTATCACTTATTTTCAAAATACGATTTCATTTTCTTTTCTTTTTCTTTTTTTCTTTTTGTTTATCAAAGTCAGCATGAGAGACTAAAACAGACGTACACAAATCAGAGGTATTTCCACTGCTTCTCTCTCTCTCTCTCTCTCTCTCTCTCTCCTCTCTCTCTAGTTATTAAAAAACGCAAGCCCTATATTCCTTCTTGCCACTTCATTACGTTTTGTGAAAAATAACAACCAAACAAACATCCCTATCCCCCACTCCCAAACCAACCAACCAACAAACAAAAAACAACAACAAAAAACCAACAAAAAAAACCCCAAAAAACACACACACACACACACACACACACACACACACACACACACAAGAAAAGAGAAGAAAAAGCAAAAATAACAACTAAGAGCTGGGTTTACAAGGCCACTGACCGATCCATGTAAAGGTCTACTACGTCATACAAACTGTAAAAAAAAAAAAAATTAAAAAAAAAAAAAAAAAAGAGAGAGAGAGAGAAAGGCGAAACGAAAAGCATGCAGCAACCACCACGAAAAACCATGCAGTGAAACTCCACCCAACCCCCTCCACACACACACACACACACAAAGAAACTCACGGACAGAAAAGCAGGTGGACAGTGGGAGAGAGGGAGAGTGGGGGAGCTGAGGAGGGAGAAGTGTGTGTGTGGGTGTGTGTGTGTGTGTGTGGATGGAGGGGGGGTCTGAGGGGGGGCCGAGGAGGCGAATCGTGAACACAGTTCAGGTGGAAACAAAATCAGGAAACTTGTCCACAGGGAAACAAGACGATAGCACTGAGAAGAACACGCGGAAACTGTTAACTGTGATAACTTTGGATCTGTTTTGTTCGCAGTTCTGTTGGGATTTAACTGGAAGAGGTAATGGACTTCTGTAATTACTCTGTGTAATTCTGTATTTTTCCTTTGTCTGTCTGTGTCTCTCTATAGCCCAGTGGTTTAAGCGTTGGACTTTCAATATGAGGGTCCCGGGTTCGAATCACGGTAACGGCGCCTGGTGGGGAAAGGGTGGAGATTTTTCCGATCTCCCAGGTCAACATATGTGCAGACCTGCTAGTGCCTGGACCCCCTTCGTGTGTATGCGCACGCAGAAGATCAAATACGCACGTTAAAGATACTGTAACCTATGTCAGTGTTCGGTGGGTTGTGGAGACACGAAAATACCCAGCATGCATGAACCACGACAGAGTCATCGGCAAGTCGATGTTGGTCGTGTAACGGAAAGAAGAAGAAGAAGTATCTCTCAAAGTGACAGAATAGTCAACACGATGACTGCGATCACTACGATGGAAGAAGAAGAAGATCTCTGTCACTGTCTCTGTATCTGTCTCTGTCTGTTTCTGTATCTGTCTCTGTCTCTCTCTCTCTCAAGTGTGTGTATGTGAGTGTGTGTGTGTGCGCGCGCGCGTCTTTATGTTTGAGATTCTCGCTTTTTTACTTGTGTACACAGTATGTGTTATCTATTCACTAAACTGTTACTGGTAGTAGTAGTAGTAGTAGTAGTTGGGGCTAAGTTTTTGGACCTCTCGGTTCTTTTCCGCCCCTGCCTGTTTCATAATTACTTGGTGGTTTGCTCTGCATGCCGACCCTAATTTCCTTTTATCATCAATGCAAATGACATCCTACTCATCAAAACTCTTGAAACCTCTGCTGCATTTGGGGATCACTATCGAGCAGAATTTTGAACTTGTTTAGACTTTGTGCAGTTTTAAAAGTTAGTGTTCGGACTGTTCCAGTGGTTGATAATAATAATAATAATAATAATAATAATGATAATAATGATAATAATAATAATAATAATGGATATTTATATAGCACACTATCCAGAAATCTGCTCTAGGTGCTTTACAAAAACTCTTTTGTTAACATAAAACATTACATCTATGTTACATACACACACCAAAATGTGACCACACACACACACACACACACACACACACACACACACACACACACACACACACACACACTGCATACATACATTTTAACATACATGTGTTTATAACAGCTACCCTAACACATACGCACACATAGGCAGGCACAAACTTACATAAACAAACGCACACACAATACACATTCATATACATGCATGTCGTTAGGTACACATACATATGTATACACACATAGTCAAGCACAGCTAACGCAAAGGAAGTGGACCTGCCACAATTGAACTTACTGCTGAGGGAAAAGGTGAGTTTTGAGACGAGATTTAACTCTTTCCATACGAACGGCGAAAGAGACGACATTAACAGCGTTTCTCCCCAATTACCACCGTCAAAATGTTACAAGCGGAAGGCTCTTACACTGAAGAGGTGAATGTTGACAAAGAATACCACAATTCTGACGACGGAAGCTAAAGGTGGGTCATTCAGACACCTACTGGACATCCGAGGGGTGTGTGTAGAGGAGAAGAGAGGACTGGCCGTACTGAGTGAGTGAAAAGATGCGAGGGAATCAGAATGACGGAGGTTATCAGGGAGCTTGTTCCAAGTCTTTGGCGATTGAAAAGAAAACGATCTGTGTCCATAGGTCTTACTTCTGACGTGAGGTATCCTGAGAAGTCGAGTATCAGAGGAAGAACGGAGCTGGTTGATAACACGATTTGTAAAACTGAATTTACGGATGCCATAGTGTCTTTGTGTGACCATGTCTTAAAGTTTTGTTCACCATTCCTTGTTTTATCAGAACTCTTCACAATAATTTTGTTTGCATTGATATTGTCTAAGTTATTCAATATTTTACATACCTCGATTGAATCTCCCTTTAAATCTTCTCCTTTCAGTAACGGCAATTGCAAGTACCTTAACCAGTCTAAGCATGTAATACCTCTGCATTCTCGAACGATTTTGGTGGCTCTCCTTTGAACTTTTCCCAAAGCAATACATTGTCTTTTAATGTATGCTCAGCACCAAGATGAAAACCTACAGAGCTATTGTGCTGACCCCCTTGTTGTACTGCTGTGAAACATGGACGACGTATCGCCGTCACATTCAACAATTTGAGCAGTTTCACCAGAGATGCCTTCGAAAGATCCTCGGCATAAAGTGGCAAGACAGGGTCTCCAACCTCCAGGTCCTAGAGAGGAGCGGCCTGCCCAGCATTGAAAGCCTGCTGATCCAGTGCCAGCTACGCTGGACAAGACACGTTGTCCGCATGACAGACAGCGGGATCCCGAAGGTGCTTTTGTATGGCCAGCTGAAGGAAGGTCACCGTGAACTAAGACCCTGCAAGCGCTTCAAGGACACCTTGAAGACAAACCTCAAAGCCTGTGACATAGACATTGCTTCCTGGGAAACTGATGCCCTTGACCGCTGTCGCTGGAGGATGCTGTGCTCTAGTGGCATAAAGACGTTTGAAAACAAGATAACGCTGGCCATTCAGGAGAAGCGTGAACGAAGGAAGCAGGGCTCAACTTCTGGAGACGTTTTCCCTTGCAACACCTGTGGGAAGTGCTGCGCATCTAGAATCAGCCTCTTCTCCCACATGAGGACACACACCGACAGATAAGCCTGCCTGCCTACTCATCCGTCGGACTGACGGGAGACTCCATCCATCACCATACTGTATTCCCATACTTTATATGTGGCCGAACTACGGCATTGTAAAATATCGAAAAAGGTATCTGTATGAGTTTAATCAAAGGACCTTTTTATTGACTCACTTGTGTAAACAAAGTGAGTCTGTTTTAACCCGGTGTTCGGTTGTCTGTGTGTGTGTGTGTGTGTGTGTGTGTGTCCGTGGTAAACTTTAACATTGACATTTTCTCTGCAAATACTTTGTCAGTTGACACCAAATTTGGCATAAAAATAGGAAAAATACAGTTCTTTCCAGTCATCTTGTTTAAAACAATATTGCACCTCTGGGATGGGCACAAAAAAAAGAAGAAAAAAAAAGAAGCCTAATTATATGCAAACTGCATTTGCTGTTATATTTTTTGTATTCTCTAAACTTGGCACTTTGATCTGATATTCTGACCCAACAACAAGAGCAGTCATTATTATCATTTTTTGTTCGAACTTCTTTTGCTAAGCATGGAAGTTTTATTTATTTTGCAAACGTTTTGGTGCAGATAGTAAAAAAGGGAAATTACTCTGTAATTAATGCTAGGGGAGTTAATTTGCTTTAAACAGATCTTTCTCATCTTAAACATTACATTTTGAAATTATACTCAATACATAAAAAGCTTGGATTTTTTTAAAAAGTGTATCACAAGTGAGTCTTGAAGGCCTTGCCTCTTGTTTGATTTGTTTTAGATACCGTTTTCTGTATATGTCGATCAGAGGATAGAGTTTCGTGAAAACTACTCATAGATCTTTTTCTTTGCTGCAAACAGTAATACGATTTAAGCAATTGTTAAACATTATTGCATATTTATGTTTGGGATGTTTTCTGCCAGTATGCAGGACTTTGAATTTTTGAACGTTAAAGTAAGGATTCTAAATGTTTGTTCATTCCTGTGAGGTGTCTTAAGTCCCTTTGTAATTCCTCGCTATTACCTGACATATTGTGAAGTGCTGTATCATCTGGAAACATTTTACATGTACTTTACACATTATAAGGAAGATCATTGATAAATATTGTGAAGACAACAGGACCTAATATGCTACCTTGTGGAACACCACTTAAAACATCAGCTACTTGTGAGTAGGAGTTCCAAGTCTTACTCTTTGTATTCTACCTGCTAAAGTTTAAAAAAAAAATCCAAACAAGGAGTAAGCCCCCTATTCCTTATGCTTCTAGATTTATCAACAATCTTTTGTGAGGAACTATCAAACGCCTTCTTTATATATATATATATATATATATATATATATATATATATATATATATATATATATATATATTACATCCATTGTGTCTCCATTATCTAACTTTGCTTTGGAATATTCCATTGCTTGCAATGATTGTGTTACACATTTGTTTCTTTTAAAACTATGCTGACATTCAGAGTACAATTTATTCTTGAAAATGCTGAACTATGTCATGTCAAATTATCGATTCTAAAACTTTAAGCAACATTCACCATTCTTCCCTTGTACTTTTCTGTTTAGATGACGGAAAAAAAATGTCATTTGAAAGTTGAAAACATGATAGAAAATTTAGATCTGAATGACATTGCCCACGTTACACATGGAGAAGAACTTATCCTTCCTAACAGGCTAGATTAGATATCTTTTTTGATCTCAGACACTGTAGTATCCTTGATAGATGATGCAGACATAGAATATGGGTACAGAACAGATCTTAAGAAATGAATGATAATACTCCATGATGATAACCAATCAGAGTATTTATGGTGTTTGTTGTTTGTTTTTTGTTCTTTGTTTTTTCTTCTTTATAAATGTCCATTAAGATGCTGTTGTTGTTGTAAAATGTCAACCTATCAAAATGGAATTAAAAAAAAATGTTAAAAAAAAGAAAAAAAAGAAAAATGTCACTTGGCTTACAACGATGTAATGTAGACTCTACATTTCTTCCCCTCCACTCTTTGACTGGCCTTCTTTATCATTTGAGAGGAAAAGAACTGTAAAAACATATATTACAATATTATCGACCAATTTTTCCAACTTTTTCCGTCTGAACTGAATGGAAACAACACAGGGGAAGAAATGTGAATATTGCCATAGTTTCCACAATCGTTTGTTAGTTGTTATGTCACTAATGGGGGCATCTAAGCACCTCTTCTACCCTCAGATAAAGAAGAAAAAAAAAACCCCACACCTTTATTTCTCGGCTTGACCACTCCGACTAGCGAAGCGCTCCCCGGGGGAGAGAGAGAGAGAGAGAGAGAGAGAGAGAGAGTTTGTGTGTGTCTGAGTGTGTGTGTAATATGTGTGGAGGGGGTCGGGGTCGGGGAGGGGGGTGTGCGCGCGCGCGCACGTAGTATACGAGCGTGTGTGTGTGTGTGTGTGTGTGTGTGTGTGTGTGTGGGGGTTATGGGTGTTCTATGGCTACCTAATAATTAACTTTCTTTTCGAGCTTTTCGATTCTTTTTTTTTTTTTTTCGTTCATTATTCCTTTCGTTTCTGCAGACTCCCTTTCTTCTTTATATGTTTGCTTTGTTTTGTTTTGTTTCAATTGTTTGTTTTTTCTGGGTTTTTTTTGTTGGTCTTATTCTTGTGTGTGTGTGTGTGTGTGTGTGTGTGTGTGTGTGTGTGTGTGTGTGTGTGAGTGTGTGTGTGTGTGTCACGGCTCGTGACGGTTGCTATGCATGTGTTCATGTACAACTCTCTTTTCCATCCCTTCTCCCCCTTTCTCTCCCCCCCTCCTCTCTCTCTCTCCCTTCTCCCCCTCTTTCCATCCCTCTCCTTCACCTCCCTCTCTCTCCTTCACGCTTTTACACGTGCATATCTGAGGATATGTGTATGTCATGTCCCTTCCCCTGAACGTTTCATGAACTCTGAGCGAGTTCAGAAGTCATCTGGTGGGGAGAGAAAGATTTCCCTGGGCTTTTGATGCCAAGCTCTGTCAAGAGACGGATCACCGTTCCAGCGTGGGAGCTGTTGGGTGTCGTCTAACAGAAGTAGTGGGGTGTGTTCGTTGTCACCCCCTTCTTTCTGTGTGTGTGTGGGTCTGTGTTTCACCCTGGGCCAGCGGTGTGCCTGTTTACCTGGTGACAGGTTTTCCTGTGTTTCCCTCCCTTCCGTGCCACCGCCTTCGACGGGTCTCCGGGACAAGTCTGGAATGGTCCTCGTCCCCCTTCTAACGTGTCACCCCGAAACTCCCTCACTCCCGTTCCCGTTCCCGCTCCCACTTTCCCACTGTCCCTCTTGCCCGACCAGCTTCAGCCAGCAAACTACCAACGTGGTCCGTCTTTGGCTGTCAGCAAATGTCTGAACTCTGGCAGCGTGTTTTAGCAGAACTGGCGCTGCAGTTGTCTGCAAATTGTATTGTGCTGTAGTTAGACAGAGGTTATTTTTGTGTGTGTGTGAGAGTAATGCTTGGGTTTGTGGCGTTCATTTATTTATGTATGTTTGCATGACCACAGTAAAACGAGCTGAACTTTTCTGTGTCTCCGTGTTTGTGTTGTCGGGACGTTAGCTAGTCTGGGAAGGGGCGGGGGTTCATGGCCAACTCCTTACGGGTTGTGACAGTGTGTGTTTGTTTGTTTTTGTTTTTTTGTTTCGTCCCTTTTCTCTGTCTTTCTCACTCGTTTTCGTTCTTTCTTCGAAGATTCGAATGATGAATGATCCTATCATACGGCCAAAAGAACGCTGAGTTCAAACATGCTCCTTTCTCTTCCTTTCTATCAAACAGACGGCGAAGTGGGGGAACCTCCTAGCAACATGGACACGGGGCAATCCAGCGCCTATTCCCCCCCGAAAAGACCCAAGTTTGGCCGCCCCGTTCCCGAGGAAGAAATGATGGCAGCATCCGAGTTTCCGAACCCTTGGAGCAGACATGGAAACGACGTTAACTCTTCTGAAACGGTAATATTATTCTTGTTTTTCTGCCCCGATGACACAGAAGAGTTACAAGATCACATTCAGGAGGCAATATCTACATTGCTTTGCTTTTACTCTTTCGTTACAAAGACGGTAAAAAGTTGTAAATTTGTTTATCACTTATATACGCTCTACATTTTCTATCCCTGGGTAAAAATTAAGTAAACCGTATTACAACGAATCTTAAAAAAAGGTAAAATTAACAGGTCGATTTTTGCCAATGGAAAATCTGTGAATGACTCTATGAAGATTTATTTTATTGCCTATATTCCAAGATCGGGGATAAATTACAGCATGAAGTTCCTTCAACATTCGGGGTGGCTTTCAAACGTGATGAAACAAATATCTATTTTTTTAATTGTCAGCATACTTAAACACACTAAATAATTGGACACCAATAAACTGTGGAGATAAAACTGATCTTTTATTATTTTTCTTTCCAAATAGTATCATTGTACAAAATTAATATGTATTTGATTGTGGAAACAAAAAGGAATCAAAGGGCTAACAGTCCATTTTATATTGATACTACAAATATACATCTATTTCATTGCCTATTTCCAAGATCGGAGATGAATTATATCGTGAAGTTCCTTCAACATTCAGTATCTAGCTCGATGATGCAAGGTGCTTTGAGCAGCACCAGTAGTGGATATCGCGCCATAGAAAAGTTATTTATCATTATTATTATTATTATTATTATACATTCTTTAACGGGGTACTGATTCACAGTAATGATAACAATCATCATAGAATGCAGGTTTGCATAGCGCAGTACCCCAGTCTCAGATGGGACTCACCGCGCTATACAATAGAATATACAAATTTAGGACTAAATGCCATATAATATGTACAAAGTCAACACAGTCTCACATGACACTGGCTAAAATATACATGTAAATAAAGACTAAGTAACATAAAAGTATGTGAATTAACACAGACACCATCACAGTCTCAAATCACACAGGCCGAAAACACAGCAAAACAAAGCACATCACACATCACATTCACCATAGTTAAAAAAAAAAAAAAAAAAAAAAAGTGAACGTCAAGAAGCCAGACATAACAAACAAAACAAAATACAACAACAACAACAAAACATAATAATAATTTAAATGAAAAAAGAAAGATAACTGGACATTTACCAGCGCTTTCCTCATTGCACAAAGCGCTTTGCAATCCATGCACACACGCGCAATACGAAACACACTCAGTCCTCAACTCGCAATCATGCACAATAAACATATATATGCAGATGTAAAACTCCTACGCACAATACAAACTCCTACGTATACTACACATATACATACGCACATACATCCATTCGACACACACACACACACACACACACAATAGAGCATTACAAATATACCTGCGCAATCAACTAACTACTTTCTTGATTGACAGAGGGTCTAGAGGAAATACTGCTGCTGGAAGAGGAATTTTAGAGGGAGGTTAGATTTAACTCAATCAGTTCGGCCAGTCCTCTCTTCTTCTCTACACAGACCCCTCGGATGTCCAGTGGGTGTCTGAATGACCCAACCTTTAGCTTCCGTCGTCAGAACTGTGGTATTCTTTGTCAACATTCACCTCTTCAGTATATGAGCGTTCCACTTGCAATATTTTGATGATGGTAATTGGGATGAAACGCTGTAAACGTCGTCTCTTTCGCCGTTCGTATGGAGAGAGTTAAAGGAAGGCAGTGAGGGGCTGTGACGGACGTGGTGAGGCAAAGAGTTCCATATTTGAGCACCAGATAATGAAAAGGCTCGACTACCGTGCTGTTCTCTTTTGTATTTGGGGACAAAACTATCACAAATGTGTACAAATCAACACAAAGAGCACATCCAGCAACAAGATCACAGCGAGCATATGCAGATCGAAGAATCATTTTAGTGTTGTTGTTGTTATTATTATTATTATTATTATTATTATTATCATCATTATTTTATTGAACATTATTATCATCATTATTATCAACATCATCATCATCATCATCATTATTGTTATTATTATTATTATTATATTTTTTAAATTGATCATCATCATCATCATCATCATTACCACCATCGTCGTCGTCGTCGTAGTTGTTGTTGTGTGTTTACTTTATTCATGTATTCAATTTTTTAAAAATATTTGTTTGCTTTGAATATATATATATATATATATATATATATATATATATATATATATATATATATATATATATATATAATTCATTCAGTTAGTTAGTTAGTTATTCATTATACTTCTATGTTTCCATGACCAGCGCCCACGGCTTCGCACGCCCTGGGTACCGCCAGTGGGGAGTCCCTTCTACCCACCTGATCGGAAGTCTCACCCATACCATTCTTCACCTCCACGCCCTCCACATCCACTACCACAGCTACCACCATCTCCCGGTAGACCCATCCTCGGCAGGGACCTGGACTGGGAAGCAGAAGCCCTGGAACCTGAGCTCGACGTGGAACGGATCCAGGCCTGGCTGAACTCGGTGGAGATTCCCGCGAGTGGGGAGGAATGGGTAGGCGGCCTGGATGAGGAGGACCTGCCGCAGAACTGGCCCAGCACGGACAGAAGGAGAGCGCGTAAGAGCTGGCGCGACCGCCCGTGTCTGGAAAGATCGTCAGGCAGCGGTCCTTACGACGGAGACGACGAAGAAGGAAGTCTTCCTTCGCTGCCTCGAGGTGTGGGTGCTGGAGGTGGTGCACGTGGAGGGCGTGGTGGTGGTACCCAGGTCAGTATGTCAAAAAGTGTCGGGTTTCTTTTTTTTGGGGGGGTCGAGAGGGGGGGGGGGGGGGGGCGGGGGTTGTG
The DNA here is from genome assembly GCF_041734735.1 of Babylonia areolata. Classification (NCBI taxonomy): domain Eukaryota; kingdom Metazoa; phylum Mollusca; class Gastropoda; order Neogastropoda; family Buccinidae; genus Babylonia; species Babylonia areolata. The sequence continues at coordinate 3,085,053 of NC_134906.1, read as the reverse complement.
TGTAATGAGTGAACGAATGAAACCACAGGAATTTCTTTGTGTGTGTGTGTGTGTGTGTGTGTGTGTGTGTGTGTGTGTGCGCGTGTGTGTGTGCGCGTGTGTGCTTCCTGTATGTGCGGTTATCCTGTTACAAGTGATCATATATCTGCTTGCAACATGTTAAAATGTCATATACCTGTATTACTCTTTTATTTTGGGGAGGGGAGGCTGGGGGGGGGGGGGGGGAGGAACGGGAGGGGGTGAGAGGGGGCAAGAAATTCCGGCCTTTTCACTGTTAATCTTCGTTTGCTTTTGTTCTCTCTCTCTCTCTCTCTCTCTCTCTCTCTCTCTCTCTCTCTCTCTCTCTCTCTCTCTCTCTGTCTCTCTCTTTCTGTCTCTCTGTCTCTCTCTCTCTCCAAATCTTTGTTACATAGTCCAAATGGGATGCTATGATTTGTGTCTGTGTCACAAAATAGTTAAATCGTTTAACATGCATTCCTGACATGTTTTATTCATCTTGTTAAACCTTGTCTAACAGTTTGCCAGTTTATTCAACGTAGCTGGGTTTATTCATTTCGGGGGGAGCATTCTTGTGTTGACTCTCTCAGTGTGGGGGCAATAGGCACAGGTTTGGAAAAGCGGGGGGAACTTTCCAGTTTTCTCTCTTTGGGGATGTTGTTTCTTTGGTTATTTACCTCCGAGACGTGCCTAAAATGAGACTTTTGAAGACTGTTTTAGACTGTTTTCAGGCATGTTTGTCTCCAAGACTTGTCTGAAATGAGACTTTTGAAGACTGTTTTCAGGCATGTTTATCCCCAAGACTTGTCTGAAATGAGACTTTTGAAGACTGTTTTCGGGCATGTTTATCTCCAAGACTTGTCTGAAATGAGATTTTGAAGACTGTTTTCAGGCAGGTTTATCCTCAAGACTTGTCTGAAATGAGATTTTGAAGACTGTTTTCAGGCAGGTTTATCCTCAAGACTTGTCTGAAATGAGACTTTGAAGACTGTTTTCAGGCATTTTTATGACTTGTCTGAAATGAGACTTTTGAAGACTGTTTTCAGGCGTGTTTATCTTCAAGACTTGTCTGAAATGAGATTTTGAAGACTGTTTTCAGGCATGTTTATCTCCAAGACTTGTCTGAAATGAGATTTTGAAGACTGTTTTCAGGCATGTTTATCCTCAAGACTTGTCTGAAATGAGACTTTGAAGACTGTTTTCAGGCATTTTTATGACTTGTCTGAAATGAGACTTTTGAAGACTGTTTTCAGGCGTGTTTATCTCCAAGACTTGTCTGAAATGAGATTTTGAAGACTGTTTTCAGGCGTGTTTATCTCCAAGACTTGTCTGAAATGAGACTTTTGAAGACTGTTTTCAGGCGTGTTTATGACTTGTCTGAAATGAGACTTTTGAAGACTGTTTTCAGGCGTGTTTATCTCCAAGACTTGTCTGAAATGAGACTTTTGAAGACTGTTTTCAAGCAGGTTTATGACTTGTCTGAAATGAGACTTTTGAAGACTGTTTTCAGGCATGTTTATCTCCAAGACTTGGCTGAAATGAGACTTTTGAAGACTTGTTTTCAGGCATTTTTATCTCCAAGACTTGTCTGAAATAAGACTTTTGAAGACTGTTTTCAGGCAGGTTTATCCCAAGACTTGTCTGAAATGAGACTTTTGAAGACTGTTTTCAGGCGTGTTTATCTCCAAGACTTGTCTGAAATGAGACTTTTGAAGACTGTTTTCAGGCATGTTTATCCCCAAGACTTGTCTGAAATGAGACTTTTGAAGACTGTTTTCAGGCAGGTTTATCTCCAAGACTTGTCTGAAATGAGACTTTTGAAGACTGTTTTCAGGCATGTTTATCCCCAAGACCTGTCTGAAATGAGACTTTTGAAGACTGTTTTCAGGCATGTTTGTCTCCAAGACGTGTCTGAAATGAGACTTTTGAAGACTGCTTTCAGACATGTTGATCTCCAAGACTTGTCTGAAATGAGACTTTTGAAGACTGTTTTCAGACAGGTTTATCCCCAAGACCTGTCTGAAATGAGACTTTTGAAGACTGTTTTCAGGCAGGTTTATCCCCAAGACTTGTCTGAAATGAGACTTTTGAAGACTGTTTTCAGGCAGGTTTATCTCCAAGACTTGCCTGAAATGAGACTTTGAAAACTGTTTTCAGGCATGTTTATCTCCAAGACTTGTCTGAAATGAGACTTTGAAGACTGTTTTCAGGCAGGTTTATTCTCATGATTTGTCTGAAATGAGACTTTAAGACTGTTTCCAGGCATGTTTATCTCCAAGACGTGTCTGAAATGAGACTTTGAAGACTGTTTTCAGGCATGTTTATCCTCAAGACTTGTCTGAAATCAGACTTTGAAGACTGTTTTCAGGCAGGTTTATTCTCATGATTTGTCTGAAATGAGACTTTTTAAGACTGTTTCCAGGCATGTTGATCTCCAAGACTTGTCTGAAATGAGACTTTTGAAGACTGTTTTCAGGCATGTTTATCCCAAGACTTGTCTGAAATGAGACTTTTGAAGACTGTTTTCAGGCAGGTTTATCTCCAAGACCTGTTTGAAATGAGACTTTTGAAGACTGTTTTCAGGCATGTTGATCTCCAAGACTTGTCTGAAATGAGACTTTTGAAGACTGTTTTCAGGCATGTTTATCTCCAAGACTTGGCTGAAATGAGACTTTTGAAGACTTGTTTTCAGGCATTTTTATCTCCAAGACTTGTCTGAAATAAGACTTTTGAAGACTGTTTTCAGGCAGGTTTATCCCAAGACTTGTCTGAAATGAGACTTTTGAAGACTGTTTTCAGGCGTGTTTATCTCCAAGACTTGTCTGAAATGAGACTTTTGAAGACTGTTTCCAGGCATGTTTATCTCCAAGACTTGTCTGAAATGAGACTTTTGAAGACTGTTTCCAGGCATGTTTATCTCCAAGACTTGTCTGAAATGAGACTTTTGAAGACTGTTTTCAGGCATGTTTATCTCCAAGACTTGTCTGAAATGAGACTTTTGAAGACTGTTTTCAGGCAGGTTTATCTCCAAGACTTGGCTGAAATGAGACTTTTGAAGACTTGTTTTCAGGCATTTTTATCTCCAAGACTTGTCTGAAATAAGACTTTTGAAGACTGTTTTCAGGCAGGTTTATCCCAAGACTTGTCTGAAATGAGACTTTTGAAGACTGTTTTCAGGCGTGTTTATCTCCAAGACTTGTCTGAAATGAGACTTTTGAAGACTGTTTCCAGGCATGTTTATCTCCAAGACTTGTCTGAAATGAGACTTTTGAAGACTGTTTCCAGGCATGTTTATCTCCAAGACTTGTCTGAAATGAGACTTTTGAAGACTGTTTCCAGGCATGTTTATCTCCAAGACTTGTCTGAAATGAGACTTTTGAAGACTGTTTTCAGGCATGTTTATCTCCAAGACTTGTCTGAAATGAGACTTTTGAAGACTGTTTTCAGGCATGCTTCCACTGCAGGGTAGATGGAAGAGGTAATTAGTCAAACTGTTGGATAGAGGGAAAAGGGGGTGCAATTGTTTACACAACAGGAGAGAAATGAAAGAGGGATAATTGTTTAACTCTCTCCATACGAACGGCGAAAGAGACGACGTTAACAGCGTTTAAACCCAGTTACCATAATCAAAATATTGCCAGCGGAAGGCTCTTATTCTGAAGAGGTGAATGTTGACAAAGAATACCACAATTCTGACGACGGAAGCTAAAGGTTGGGTCATTCAGACACCCACTGGACATCCGAGGGGTCTGCGTAGAGGAGAAGAGAGGACTGGCCGTACTGAGTGAGTTAAACTGCAGGAGACAAAGGGGAGGGGCAGTTGTTTACAAGAGAGAGACGAGGGATACTTGTTTGCACAACAGGAGAGAGGGAAGGGGTAGTTGTTTGCACAACCGGAGAGAGGGAAGGGGTAGTTGTTTGCACAACAGGAGAGAGGGAAGGGGTGGTAGTTTGCACAACAGGAGAGAGGGAAGGGGTTGGTAGTTTGCACAACAGGAGAGAGGGAAGGGGTAGTGGTTTGCACAACAGCAGAGAGGGAAGGGGTGGTAGTTTGCACAACAGGAGAGAGGGAAGGGGTAGTTGTTTGCGCAACAGGAGAGAGGGAAGGGGGTAGTTGTTTGCACAACAGGAGAGAGGGAAGGGGGTAGTTGTCTGCACAACAGGAGAGAGGGAAGGGGGTAGTTGTTTGCACAACAGGAGAGAGGGAAGGGGTGGTAGTTTGCACAACAGGAGAGAGGGAAGGGGTGGTAGTTTGCACAACAGGAGAGAGGGAAGGGGTGGTAGTTTGCACAACAGGAGAGAGGGAAAGGGTGGTAGTTTGCACAACAGGAGAGAGGGAAGGGGTGGTAGTTTGCACAACAGGAGAGAGGGAAGGGGTGGTAGTTTGCTCAACAGGAGAGAGGGAGGGGGTAACTGATTACACTGTTTACATTGTAGGTGAAAGGGAAGGGTAATTTTTTTTTTACACTGTTTACATTGAAGGAGAGAAGGAAGGGGTAATTGTTTACACTATCTACACTGTAGGAGAGAGTGGAGGGTAATTGTTTACACTACAGGAGAGCTGGAAGGAGTAATTGTTTGCACTACAGGAGAGAGGGAAGGGGTAATTGTTTACACTACAGGAAAGAGGGGAGGGGTAATTGTTTACACTACAGGAGACAGGGGAAGGGTATTTTTTTTATACTACGGAAGATAGGGGAGGGGAAATTGTTTACACTACAGGAGACAGGGGAAGGGTATTTTTTTTATACTACGGAAGATAGGGGAGGGGAAATTGTTTACAGGAGAGAGGGAAGGGGTGGTAGTTTGCACAACAGGAGAGAGGGAAGGGGTGGTAGTTTGCACAACAGGAGAGAGGGAAGGGGTAGTTGTTTGCACAACAGGAGAGAGGGAAGGAGGAGTAGTTTGCACAACAGGAGAGAGGGAAGGGGTGGTAGTTTGCACAACAGGAGAGAGGGAAGGGGTGGTTGTCTGCACAACAGGAGAGAGGGAAGGGGTGGTTGTCTGCACAACAGGAGAGAGGGAAGGGGTGGTTGTTTGCACAACAGGAGAGAGGGAAGGGGTAGTTGTTTGCACAACAGGAGAGAGGGAAGGGGTGGTAGTTTGCACAACAGGAGAGAGGGAAGGGGTGGTAGTTTGCACAACAGTAGAGAGGGAAGGGGTAGTTTTCTGCACAACAGGAGAGAGGGAAGCGGTAGTTGTTTGCACAACAGGAGAGAGGGAAGGGGTAGTTGTCTGCACAACAGGAGAGACGGAAGGGGTGGTAGTTTGCACAACAGGAGAGAGGGAAGGGGTGGTAGTTTGCACAACAGGAGAGAGGGAAGGGGTAGTGGTTTGCACAACAGGAGAGAGGGAAGGGGTGGTAGTTTGCACAACAGGAGAGAGGGAAGGGGGTGGTAGTTTGCACAACAGGAGAGAGGGAAGGGGTGGTAGTTTGCACAACAGGAGAGAGGGAAGGGGGTGGTAGTTTGCACAACAGGAGAGAGGGAAGGGGTAGTGGTTTGCACAACAGGAGAGAGGGAAGGGGTAGTTGTTTGCACAACAGGAGAGAGGGAAGGGGTGGTAGTTTGCACAACAGGAGAGAGGGAAGGGGTAGTTGTTTGCACAACAGGAGAGAGGGAAGGGATACTTGTTTACACTACAGGAGAGAGGGAAGGAGGAGTAGTTTGCACAACAGGAGAGAGGGAAGGGGTGGTAGTTTGCACAACAGGAGAGAGGGAAGGGGTAGTTGTCTGCACAACAGGAGAGAGGGAAGGGGTGGTTGTTTGCACAACAGGAGAGAGGGAAGGGGTGGTAGTTTGCACAACAGGAGAGAGGGGAGGGGTAATTGTTTACACTACACGAGAGAGGGTATGGGTAATTGTTTACACTACAGGAGATAGGGGGAGGGTAATTTTTTTACACTACGGGAGATAGGGGAAGGGAAATTGTTTACACTACAGGAGAGAGGGGAGGGGTAATTGTTTACACTACGGGAGATAGGGGAGAGGTAATTGTTTACACTACAGGAAAGAGGGAAAAGGTAATTGTTTACACTACAGGAGAGAGGGAAAGGGTAATTATTTACACTACGAGAGATAGGGGAGGGGTAATTGTTTACACTACAGGAGACAGGGGAAGGGTATTTTTTTTATATATATATATATATATATATATATATATATATATATATATATATATATATATATATATATATATATACTACGGGAGATAGGGGAGGGGTAATTGTTTACACTACAGGAGACAGGGGAAGGTTGGGTTTTTTTTATATACTACGGGAGATAGGGGAGGGGTAATTGTTTACACTACAGGAGACAGGGGAAGGGTAATTTTTTTTTTTTAAATATATACTACGGGAGATAGGGGAGGGGAAATTGTTTGCACTACAGGAAAGAGGGGAGGGGTAATTGTTTACACTACAGGAGAGAGGGGAGGGGTAATTGTTTACACTACAGGAGACAGGGGAAGGGTAATTTTTTTTTATACTACGGGAGATAGGGGAGGGGAAATTGTTTACAGGAGAGAGGGGAGGGGTAATTGTTTGCACTACAGGAGATAGGGGGAGGGTAATTTTTTTACACTACGGGAGATAGGGGAGGGGAAATTGTTTACACTACAGGAGAGAGGGAAGGGGAAATTGTTTACACTACAAGAGAGTTGAGAGGAGGAGGTAATTGTTTACAGGAGGGGGGGGGGGCAATTATCCGCACTACAGAAGGCTAATTATTCACACGACAGGAGAGACGAGGGTTAATCATTTACACGACATGAGAGAGAGAGAGAGAGAGAGGAGGGCTAATTATGTTCACAATGAGAGATAGGAGGGCTAATTATCTACACAACGAGTGAGAGGAGGGAATTATTTACACCACAGGGGAGAGAGGAGGAGGGACAATTGTTTACACCACAGGGGAGAGGGGAGGGGTAATTGTTTACACCACAGGGGAGAGAAGAGAGAGCAAATGTTTACACTACAGGGGAAAGAAAAGGGGAAGGTAATTATTTACACCACAGGGGAGAGAAGAGTGGAGGGTAATTATTTACACCACAGGGGAGAGAGGAGGGGTAATTATTTACACCACAGGGGAGAGAGGAGGGGTAATTATTTACACCGCAGGGGAGAGAGGAGGGGTAATTATTTACACCACAGGGGAGAGAAGAGGGGAGGGTAATTATTTACACCACAGGGGAGAGAGGAGGGGTAATTACTTACACCACAAGGGAGAGCGGAGAGGAGGGGTAATTATTTACACCACAGGGGAGAGAGGAGGGGTAATTATTTACACCACAGGGGAGAGAGGAGGGGTAATCATTTACACAACATGAGAAAATAGGGGATGGTATTATTTAGGGGAGAGAGGAGGGGTAATTATTTACACCACAGGGGAGAGAGGAGGGGTAATTATTTACACCACAGGGGAGAGCGGAGGGGAGGGTAATTATTTACACCACAGGGGAGAGAGGAGGGGTAATTATTTACACCACAGGGGAGAGAGGAGGGGTAATCATTTACACAAAATGAGAAAATAGGGGATGATATTATTTACACCACAGGGGAGAGAGGAGGGGTAATCATTTACACAAAATGAGAAAATAGGGGATGATATTATTTACACCACAGGGAAGAGAGGAGGGGTAATCATTTACATCACATGGAGAGAGGAGGGGATGGTAATTACACCACAGGGGAGAGAGGAGGGGAGGGTAATTATTTACACCACGGGGGAGAGAGGAGGGTTAATCATTTACACAACATGAGAAAATAGGGGAGGGTAATTATTTACACCACAGGGAGAGAAGAGGGGTAATTATTTACACCACAGGGGAGAGAGGAGGGGTAATTATTTACACCACAGGGGAGAGAGGAGGGGTAATAATTTACACCACAGGGGGAGATAGGAGGGGTAATTATTTACACCACAGGGAAGAGAGGAGGAGAGGGTAATTATTTACACCACAGGGGGGGAGAGGAGGGGTAATTATTTACACCACAGGGGAGAGAGGAGGGGAGGGTAATTATTTACACCACAGGGGAGAGAGGAGGGGTAATTATTTACACCACAGGGGAGAGAGGAGGGGAGGGTAATTATTTACACCACAGGGGAGAGAAGAGGGGTAATTGTTTACACCGCAGGGTAGAGTGGAGGGGTAATTATTTACACCACGGGGGAGAGAGGAGGGAAGGGTAATTATTTACACCACAGGGAAGAGAGGAGGAGAGGGTAATTATTCACACCACTGTAGAGAGGAGGGGAAGGTTATTGTTTACCCTCCAGGAGAGAGTGGGAGTATTGTTTAAACAACAAGAGCCAGAGGGATGGGGTGGGGGGAGTGGGGGGGTGGGGGGGCAATTGTTTACACTACACGAGAGATGAGGGGTAATTGTTTACACTACAGGGGAGAGAGGAGCGAGGGATAATTGTATACATTATAGGAGAGAGAGGGGTGGGGACAGGACAATTGTTTCCGTTACAGGGGAGAGGAGGTGTAATTATTGTTTTCACTATACCACAGGGGAGAGAGGGGTAATTATTTACACCGCAGGGGAGAGAGGAGGAGTAATTATTTACACCACACATCTCCTATCTCCTCTTGGTGTAAATAATTACTCTCCCCTCCTCTCTCCTCTGTGGTGTAAATAATTACTCCTCCTCTCTCCCCTGTGGTGTAAATAATTACCCCTCCTCTCTCCCGTGTGGTGTAAATAATTACTCTCCCCTCCTCTCTCCTCTGTGGTGTAAATAATTACTCCTCCTCTCTCCCCTGCGGTGTAAATAATTACCCCTCTCTCCCCTGTAATGGAAACAATTGTCCTGTCCCCACCCCTCTCTCTCCTATAATGATAGGTCAGGTCAGGTCTCTACCTGCCACAGGTACCATGTAACCCTGTGCTACCTGTCACATGTGGGCAGATGGAGCTCGACAGCCTGGGAAGGCAGTCCATCTAAGACAAGGAAAAGTCTGAAGTAAAACCCATGAAGTGCTAAGGAATGCAGGACAGTCTCGACATGCATTGACCCTGGGTCCATGGCCATGTCCCGACTTTCAGTAGCCGCGCCCCCGTGCCTCCGAGGAAGGTTTTTGAGCCAGAGGCTAGGACAAGGACAGTCTGATATAAAACCTACGACCTGAGGACCTCACTGTCACCGTCCCAGCTTGCTAGGCTATGGCAGATGAACCACGGGTGTAAAGGGTGGGGCCAGTACTGCGCACACTGCACTCCACCTAAAAATTCCATTGCGCAGGCTTGAAGGACATGTCCACGTCCGCGCCACCAACTATTCCAAGGGGAGATAAGAGGGAGGAGGGATAATTGTTTACACCACTAGAGAGAGAGAGAGAGAGAGAGAGAGAGAGAGTAATCATTTACACCACAAGAGGGAGGGGAACACAGTGTTGAATCATATCACAATGCCTGGGTTCTCTTTATTTATTTTATTTTGTTATTATTATTATTATTATTATTATTATTATTATTATTATTATTTTTAATGTGATTCTTCCGATGTTTGGCTTTTCTCCCTTCAAAATATTCTTCTGCATAATGCTTGTTCTTTTTGCAGTTTTCTCGACGGCTTCACACACACACACACACACACACACACACACACACACACACAGACACACACACACACACACACACACACACACACATAGACACACACACAGACACACAGACACACACACAGACACACACACACACACACACACCTCTCTCTCTCAAATGGCTGTAAATGCTTTTGACAATAAATAATCAATCAATCTCTCTCTCTCTCTCTCTCTCTCTCTCTCTCTCTCTCTATATATATATATATATATATATATATATATACATATATATATATACATATATATATATATATATATATATATATATATATATATATGTGTGTGTGTGTGTGTGTGTGTGTGTGTGTGTGTGTGTGTGTGTGTGTTAATAAGGTCATACTTTTCATTAATGATGATGTTGCTTACATCGCTTCCAGGATGGACAATCAGAAGACGACGAGGACGACAACACGAAGGCAGAACCGGCACGCTTTGGTTCCGCTGAAACCGGACGCTATTCTACCTCCGCCTCACGACAGCGGCTGAGACTGAGGGGCAGACACGGCAGGATAAGCGCCGTGCGTCATCCGGAAGAGCGGACCCGATCATTAGGCTATGCGCCAGAACCAGCACGCTTGGGTTCACCTGAAGACGGACGCCGTGCCGAGCCCCAGACGTTACCTTGTCCTCGGCCAAGACTTAGACGCAACCGAGGCAGGAGAGGCGCTGCGCCTGCTTCAGACGAGCGGGCTCAATGGTTGGCCGATGCGGCAGAACCAGCACACCAGGGTGCTGCAGCGGACAGTGGGCGTCAACCCCGGTCCGTGTCTCGAGTCCGGTTGAGACTTCGAGGCAGGAGAGGCAGGCTGGGTGTTGCTGCGCGTTCTTCAGGTGCCACGCACACTTCAGATGCCGTGCATGCCTCAGATGCCGTGCATACTCCAGAGGACAATCCTCAAGAACCGCACGACGTCTTAGCCCGAGCTGCCGCGGAAGCGTCTCTGGTTTCCACGGAAACTCAGCGAAATAATCTGCCTTCCACTACTCGTGGAAATTACCGCCCAAGATCAGGTGAGTTAAAGTTTAAAAGTCTCACAGCAGCCTTCGGGTTTTTTTTGTTTTTTTTTTGTTTTTGTTGTTGTTGTTGTTGTTGTTGTTTCACAGCCATCCGGGCAGTTCTGGGTTCGAATCTCGGGAACGGCGTCTGGTGGGTAAAGGGTGGGGATTTTTTCCGATCTCCCAGGTCAACTGATGGGCAGTCCTTGCTAGTGCCTGAACCCCACATTCGTGTGTATATCCATGCAGAAGATCAAATACACACGTTTAAGATCCAGTAATCCATGTTAACAATCGGTGGGTTATGGAAACGAGAACAAACCAGGTATGCAACTCGCTCCGTCCCTCTTCGCCCCTCCCCGGAAACGGAGTATGGCTGCCTATATCGCAGGGAGTGGGAGGAGGGGGGTAAGAACGATCATGCACGTAAAAGCCCACAAACGAAGAAGAAGAAGAAAAATATCCACTGTCAGGGCTCGGCATAGGAAGGTTGTCCTTCCTCGCCGTTTTAACCCTTGCCTGACCAAAGTCAGGAGCCCTGTTCACAACGTGCGATTACATGTGAGTTCTCACACCATGCATGTGAGCTGGCCACTGGCAATGTGATTCCAGCAATTTGTTGGTTAGGACTGATGACGCCCCACAAACCGTTTTTTTCCCCACCGCAAATCGCACCACTCAACATCTCTCAGACATAAAAAAAAAAGATTTCCTAGGAGGGAAACCGAGTCTTAATGTATTGCATTATATTGCATTGTAATGCATTTCACTATATTGTGTTGCAATGTATTGCATTATATTGCATTGTAATGCATTTCACTGTATTGTGTTGCAATATATTGCATTATATTGCATTGTAATGCATTTCACTGTATTGTGTTGCAATGTATTGCATTATATTGCATTGTAATGCATTTCACTGTATTGTGTTGCAATGTATTGCATTATATTGCATTGTAATGCATTTCACTGTATTGTGTTGCAATGTATTGCATCGCCTTGCACCGTATTATCAGTATTGGATCGTATGGTATTGTATGTAGTCATTATAAAATTCCAGTGTGAAATTCGTGCTGCTTTCCCCAAGGACAGCAAATCGCCGCTATTGTGCAGCGACACCCGTTTATTATTTTTATTTTTTTTATTTTATTTTTTTTTTTTCGTTATTTTTATACTGCCTGTAAGTACATTGTTTCTTATCAAAGAGACAACCCTTTTTGTCACGTGCACTAAGCACAGTGCAAGCTACACACGGGGGACCTCTGTTTATCCGTTTATCGTCTCATCCGAATGATGATGCTCAGGGGAGTGCGTCACAGAGGTTCTTCTGGACATTCCTTCACACCTGTGATGTACCAGACTGCAGGCCAGCCTCGATGGGGTGATATATATATATTTTTTCCTTTCACGTGTGCCTGCCACGAGATCCAGGCTATGGGGAGTTAGGGGTAAAGCAGGGATGTGTGTGTGTGTGTGTGGTGTGTGTGTGTGTGTGGAGGGGGGTTGGAGGGGGGGGGGTTATGCTTGTGTGTGTGTGTCAGTACTCTTGTGTATCCGACTTTCTGCTCACCAGTCTGTGTGAAACGGTTAATTAACTCACTCAGTACGGCCAGTCCTCTCTTCTCCTCTACACAGACCCCTCGGATGTCCAGTGGGTGTCTGAATGACCCAACCTTTAGCTTCCGTCGTCAGAATTGTGGTATTCTTTGTCAACATTACACGTCTTCAGTATAAGAGCCTTCCGCTTGCAATATTTTGATGATGGTAATTGGGGTGAAACGCTGTTAGCGTCGTCTCTTTCGCCGTTCGTATGAAGAGAGTTAAGTCTTTGGGTGTCGGTATACTTGTGTTTCCGACTGTCTGTCCAGCAATCTTTGTGAAATGATTGTGTCTTTGTGTGTCAGTGTGCTTGTGTGTCTTGTCTATCCACCACGTCTTTTAAATTTTCTTCTCTTCTTCTGCGTTCACTCGTATGCACACGAGTGGGCTTTTACGTGTATGACCGTTTTTACCCCGCCATGTAGGCAGCCATACTCCGCTTTCGGGGGTGTGCATGCTGGGTATGTACTTGTTTCCATAACCCACCGAACGCTGACATGGATTACAGGATCTTTAACGTGCGTATTTGATCTTCTGCTTGCATATACACACGAAGGGGGTTCAGGCACTAGCAGGTCTGCACATATGTTGACCTGGGAGGTCGTAAAAATCTCCACCCTTTACCCAGCGGGCGCCGTCACCGTGATTCGAACCCGGGACCCTCAGATCGAAAGTCCAACGCTTTAACCACTCGGCTATTGCGCCCGTCTTTTTGAATTTTCGTTTCAGTTTGTTTCTCAAGGAGGAGTTGCTGCATTCGGACAAATCCATATAAGCTACACCACATCTGATCTGCCAGGCAGATGCCTGACCAGCGGCATAACCCAACGCGGCTTAGTCAGGCCTTGAGTGCCTGCATGTATATTTGTGTACCTATCAGAGTGGATTCCTTCTCCAGAATTTTGCTGAGGGACAACGCTTTTGTTTGCCGTGGTTGACGGGCGCAATAGCCGAATGGTCAAAGCGTTGGACTTTCAATCTGAGGGTCCCGGGTTCGAATCTCGGTGACGGCGCCTGGTGGGTAAAGGGTGGAGATTTTCCCGATCTCCCAGGTCAACATATGTGCAGACCTGCTAGTGCCTGAACCCCCTTCGTGTGTATATGCAAGCAGAAGATAAAATACGCACGTTAAAGATCCTGTAATCCATGTCAGCGTTCGGTGGGTTATGGAAACAAGTACATACCCAGCATGCACACCCCCGAAAGCGGAGTATGGCTGCCTACATGGCGGGGTAAAAACGGTCATACACGTAAAAGCCCACTCGTGTACATGCGGAGTTGCAGGCCACGAACAAAGAAGAAGAAGAAGATTGCCGTGGTTCCTTCTTTCAGAGCGCCAAGTGCGTGCTGTACACGGTTCATCGTGGCATCCGAAAGACTGGATGCTCAGTTTGTCTTCGTAAAATGCACGCCAATATACTTTGTGTGTCCAACTGGTTGTCTATCCAGCAACCTTTGTGACATCATTATGCCCCTTGTGACGGTGTAGACTGTCTGTGTCAGATAGTTATATTCGATTAGACAAAAAAAAAAAAAAAAAACGAATCGTGGGAAAAAATCAGGTTCAGAGAAGCACTTTGTTTACACTTCAAGAAAGTGCCCTAAAAAGTGTATGTGATGTTAATGATGTTTTTCAGTTTTACCCTCACTACAATACATCAAAATTAAGACAGATCTCACTAGTTTACATGTAAAAACTAAATGCTTTTCAAACCAAATATTGCAATGGAGCCAGTTGCATTGCTTGGACGGAAGAGCCTAGTATGGTCGTAACCCGCTACTAACTGTGTGTAGTATGGAACTGACCAATGGCGTAGTTCGGTCAACGTAGGCATTTCGTCACGTGTAACTGTCAAAAAAGTTAGAACCAAACAATACAGCTGGCACCTGCAGGAGCGTAAACCAACGCACCTGATATGTGGATGGAAGTTAAACTGAAGACTCAACACACAAAGTGCCTGCTTGCGTGCCCGTTTTGAATCAAACGGTTCACCGATCAGACTGCCGAATGGTTAAAGCGTTGGACTTTCAATCTGGGGGTCCTGGGTTCGAATCTCGGTAACGGCGCCTGGTGGGTAAAGGGTGGAGATTTTTTCCGATCTCCCAGGTCAACATATGTGCAGACCTGCGAGTGCCTGAACCCCCTTTGTGTGTATACGCAAGCAGAAGATCAAATACGCACGTTAAAGACCCTGTAATCCATATCAGCGTTCGGTGGGTTATGGAAACAAGAACATACCCAGCATGCACACCCCCGAAAATGGAGTATGGCTGCCTACATGGCGAGGTAAAAAAACGGGCATACACGTAAAAGCCCACTCGTGTACCTACGAGTGAACGTGGGAGTTGCAGCCCACGAACGAAGAAGAAGCAAAAGATGAAGAACTAGCTGTCTGGCACTGTATTAAGTCAAACGTGTTTTTTTCGGGTTCCAGGAAGGCTGCGCAGACGGCCATGGTGGCGCCGCAACACCGCGGGATTTGACAGGGGGACCAACGAACGGGGGGAGGGCCCATGAGATGATGTTCTTCCTGTTCCTCCTCCTCATGCATCGTCTCTCTTTTTTTTTTCTTTTTCTTTTCGGTTTTTTTTTTTTTTTTCCAATATTTCTTCAGCCGTGAAATGGTGGTGGGTACTGCCGCGGGACTCACTCCTTACTTCCTTACTTCCCTCCTTCCTTCCTTCCTTACTTCCCTCCTTCCTTCCCTCCTTCCTTCCTTCCCTCCCTCCTTCCTTCCTTCCTTCACTCCTTCCTTCCTTCCTTACTTCCTTCCTTCATGCATTCCTTCCCTCCTTCCTTCCCTCCTTCTTTCCTTCCTTCCCTCCTTCCTTCCCTCCTTCTTTCCTTCCTTCTCTCCTTCCTTCTTCACTTCCTTGCTTCCCTCCTTCCTTCCTTCCAACCTACCTTCCTTCCTTCCTTCCTTCCCTCCCTCCTTCCTTCCTTACTTCCCTCTTTTTTTTTTCTTTTCTCAAGGCCTGACTAAGCGCGTTGGGTTACGCTGCTGGTCAGGCATCTGCTTGGCAGATGTGGTGTAGCGTATATGGATTTGTCCGAACGCAGTGACGCCTCCTTGAGCTACTGAAACTGAAACTGAAACTTCCCTCCTTCCTTCCTTCCCTCCTTCCTTCCTTCCCTCCTTCCTTACTTCCCTCCTTCCTTCCTTCCTTCTTTCCTTCCTTCCTTACTTCCCTCCTTCCTTCCTTTCTTCCCTCCTTCCTTCCTTCTCTCCTTCCTTACTTCCCTCCTTCCTTCCTTCCTTCCTTCCTTACTTCCTTCCCTCCTTCCTTCCTTCGTTGGTCCGTGGTTTTGACATACGGATACCGCTGCTAGGAATGATGATGGTTTGTTCAGAAAAGGACCACACCGACATTTTTGAGGGGGCCAGTTGGTATTGGTATTATTATTATTATTATTATTATTATTATTATTATTATCATTATTATTATGGTTAGCTGTTATCATTAGTAGTTGAAAGTAGTAGCAGTGGTGGTGGTGGAATTATTATTATTATTATTATTATTATTATTATTATTATTATTATTATTATCATCACCATCATCATCAACATCATCGTCATCATCATCATCATCATCATCAGTAGTAGTAGTAGTGGTAGTAGTAGTAGTAGTAGTAGTAGTAGTAGTAGTAGTAGTAGTAGCGATAGTGGTAGTGTTGCAATTACTACTGTTGTTGAAATTACCATTGTTGATGATGATGATGATGATTGTTATTATTCTTATTCTTATTATCATTATCATTATTATCAGTAGTAGTAGCAGTAGCAGTAGTAGTGGTAGCAGTGATACTCACGCAGCGTCCATGTTGTTGGTGTCGCTTGTTGGTTTGTTTTTTTAACTCTCTCCATACGAACGGCGAAAGAGACGACGTTAACAGCTTTTCACCCCAATTACCATCATCAAAATATTGCAAGCGGAAGGCTCTTATACTGAAGAGGTGAATGTTGACAAAGAATACCACAATTCTGACGACGGAAGCTAAAGGTTAGGTCATTCAGACACCCACTGGACATCCGAGGGGTCTGTGTAGAGGAGAAGAGAGGACTGGCCGTACTGAGTGAGTTAATGGGCTGACACTTTTACTGAGGTATTTCCAGATAATTTTCTTTTTCTTTTTTTTTCTTTTCTTTTTTTAGTATTGCATTGTATCCAATTTTGACTGCATGTGGCCAGTGGGGTGTAAGTTTAAAATATGCTCATTATGCAGCTAACCAGCAGAACATGGACTTGAAAAACCAGTTTGTTTTTTTTAGTGAGCGCACACTTTTAGGTACTCCCAGTCAGAATAAGCCGTTTTTTTTTTTTATTGTATCCAATTTTAACTGCGTGTGGCCAGTGGGGTGTAAGTTTAAAATATGCTCATCATGCAGCTAATCAGCAGAATATGGACTTGAAAAACCACAGTTTTTTTGTTTTTTTTTAGTGAGCGCACACTTTTAGGTACTCCCAGTCAGAATAAGCCTTTATTCTTCTTCATCTTTTTTTTTAATAATTTTTATTTTATTGTATCCAATTTTAACTGCATGTAGCCAGTGGGTGTAAGTTTGAAATACGCTCATCATGCAGCTAACCAGCAGAATATGGACTTGAAAAATCTTCTTTCTTTTTTTTTTTCTTTTTTTAAATGAGCGCACACTTTTAGGTACTCCCAGTCAGAATAAGCCTTTTTTTTCTTTTATTGTATCCAGTTTTAACTGCATATGGCCAGTGGCGTGTAAGTTTGAAATATGCTCATCATGCAGCTAACCAGTAGAATATGGACTTGAAAAACCACAGTTTTTTTTGTTTTTGTTTTTTAAATGAGCGCACACTTTTAGGTGTTTCCAGTCAGAATAAGCCTTTATTTTTCTTCTTTTTAATTTTTCTTTTATTGTATCCAGTTTTAACTGCATGTGGCCAGTGGGGTGTAAGTTTAAAATATGCTCATCATGCAGCTAATCAGCAGAATATGGATTTGAAAAACCACAGTTTTTTTGTTTTTTTTAGTGAGCGCACACTTTTAGGTACTCCCAGTCAGAATAAGCCTTTATTCTTCTTCATCTTTTTTTTTTTTTTAATTTATTTTATTGTATCCAATTTTAACTGCATGTAGCCAGTGGGGTGTAAGTTTGAAATATGCTCATCATGCAGCTACCCAACAGAACATGGACTTGAAAAAACAGTTGTTTTTTTTAGTGAGCGCACACTTTTAGGTACTCCCAGTCAGAATGAGCCTTTCTTCTTCTTTTTTTTCCCTTTTATTGTATCCAATTTTAACTACATGTGGCCAGTGGGGTGTAAGTTTGAAATATGCTCATCATGCAGCTAACCAGCAGAATATGGACTTGAAAAACCACAGGTTTTTTTGTTTTTTGTTTTTTAAATGATCGCACACTTTTATGTGTTTCCAGTCAGAATAAGCCTTTATTTTTCTTCTTTTTAATTTTTCTTTTATTGTATCCAGTTTTAACTGCATGTGGCCAGTGGGGTGTAAGTTTAAAATATGCTCATCATGCAGCTAACCAGCAGAATATGGACTTGAAAAACCACAGTTGTTGTTGTTTTTTTTGTTTTTTTTTTTTAATGAGCGCAAACATTTAGGTACTTCGAGTCAGAATGAGTCTTTCTTCTTCTTTTCATTTTTTTTTTTTTTTATTGTATCCAATTTTAACTGCATGTGGCAGTTGGGTGTAAGTTTGAAATATGCTTATCATGCAGCTAACCAGCAGAACATAGACTTGAAAAAACAGGGGGGGGGGGGGGGGGGTTGTTTGTTTGTTTGTTTTTAATGGGCGCAAACTTTTAGGTACTCCCAGTCAGAATGAACCTTTCTTCTTCTTCTTCTTCTTCTTCTTCTTCTTCTTCTTCTTCTTATTATTATTATTATTTTATTATATCCAGTTTTAACTGCATGTGGCCAGTGGGGTGTAAGTTTGAAATATGCTCATCATGCATCTAACCAACAGGACATGGACTCGAAAAACCACTGTTTTATTGTGTGTGGTTCTTTTTTTGTTTGTTTGTTATTGTTTTTATGTGTGCAAACGTTTAGGTACTTCCAGTTAGAATGATCTTTTTTTCTTTTTTTTTGCCATTGAATTGTATCCGATTTTTATAACTGAATTATGCAAATAACCAGCGGCAAAGAGCTGAATAACCACTTCTTTTTTTTTCCTTCTCTATGGACGCAGACATTTATAAACTTCCATTTAGAATGATCCATTTTAATTCAACTGTATCAGATTTTAACTGCATTTAGGCCAGCGGTTTGTAAGTTTTGCAACATGTTTTTAACCAGCGGGAAAAAAAGAGTTGAAAACCCCCTGTGCATTTTTCCCCCCGCAAATATACGTGGCTATTGACGTTTTCTATAATCAACTGAACGGGCATTTCTAAAGGGCACAGTTTTGTTTTTTTCTTGATAGATAAACAATATTTATATTTTTAAAGAAAACACTTTTTGGATACTTTCATTTAGAATGAATGATCACTTTTAATTTAATTGTATCCGACTTTTACACTGCATGCTGTTTGGTTGGGTTTTTTGTTTCTTCTCCTTTTTAGCATCTTCGGGGAAGTAGACATGAAATGAAATAAAATGTGTGTTTCGTCAAGATTAACCTACACAACAAAATGTGATGATCATTCGTGGACCAATTTCACTTTTTTTTTTTTCCCCGCCTACTGTCTTATTGACTTATGTGCTGTGTTGTGCTGTGCTGTGCTGTGCTGTGCTGTGCTGTGCTGTGCTGTGCTGTGCTGTGCTGTGCTCTCTCTCTCTCTCTCTCTCTCTCTCTCTCTCTCTCGTGTGTGTGTGTGTGTGTGTGTGTGTGTGTTTATGGTTTTTGTCGAAACTTGGATGCCATGTATGTTTATGTTTGTATATGTTTGATTGTGTAGTGGCTACCAGCACCATGTCTGGGAGCTGTGAGGGTCGGTCTGTAGTCGTCATCGTCGGCTTCTCCTCCTCCTTCTCCTCCTCCTCCTCCTTCTTCTCCCCCTCTTCCTCCTCCTCCTTCTCCTCCTCCTCCTCCCCATTCTCCTTCTTTCCCCCCTCCTCCTCCGCCTCCTCTTCCTTCTTCTCCTCCTTCCCTTCCTCCTTCTTCTCCTCCTTCCCTTCCTCCTCCTCCTCCTTCTTCTCCTCCTTCCCCTCCTCCTCCTTCTCTTCCTCCTTCGCCCCCTTCTCTTCCCCTTCTCCTTCTTTCCCCCTCCTCCTCCTCCTCCTCCTTCTTCTCCTCCTTCCCCTCCTCCTCCTTCTCTTCCTCCTTCGCCCCCTTCTCTTCCCCTCCTCCTACTCCTCCTTCTCCTCCTCCTACTCCTCGTCCGCCTCCTCCTCCTCCTTTGGAACAGTTTTGGGGTGTTCCTTTTGCTGCTTTTGCACCTGTGTCACAGAGAGAGAGAGAGAGAGAGAGAGAGAGAGAGAGAGAGATGTGCTCGGTGATTTCTTAATCATGATTATTATTATCATTATTGTCAGCAGCAGCAGCGGTGGTGGTGGTGGTGGTGGTAGCAATAGCAGCAGCAGTAGTAGTATCAGAAGTAGTGGTGGTGGTGGTGGCGGTGGTGGTGGTGGTGATAGTAGCAGCAGCAGCAGCAGCAGCAGTAGTAGTAGTAGTAATAGTAGTAGTAGTAGTAGTAGTAGTAGTAGTAGTAGTAGTAGTAGTAGTAGTATAGTAGTAGCAGCAACAGCAGCAGCACTAGTAGTTCTAGTCGTAGTGTAGCAGCAGCAGCAGCAGTAGTAGTGAAGCAGCAATAGCAGCAGCAATAGTAGTAGTGGTAGTAGCAGCAGTAGTAATAGCAGCAGCGGCAGTGGTGGTGGTGGTAGTAGTAGTATCGGTAGT
This sequence comes from Babylonia areolata, assembly GCF_041734735.1. NCBI lineage: Eukaryota > Metazoa > Mollusca > Gastropoda > Neogastropoda > Buccinidae > Babylonia > Babylonia areolata. Next base: position 3,065,014 of record NC_134906.1, on the reverse strand, counting down.
AGTATCTTGAATCGGACCCATGGTGCAAAGGTTCAAGATGTTGACGTGTCATTTCCTTTGTCAAAGAGCAGTGCAGGTAGGTTTCATTTAATAAAACTGGAGAAACCACCACCACCATGAGATCAACGCTCACAAAAGACACAGACAGACAGACACAAACACACACACACACACACACACACCCCACACACACACACAAAAGAACCCAGCAGTAAATTACACTTTCCACCATAGATCGTTTATTTATTTATTTATTTTTTTAATTCTTAGAAATGACCACCACTTGCATTCAGTTTCATCTTTTTTTAATTATTTTATTTATTTATTTTCTCATCGTAAACCACAATAAGTCATATTGCACTCGACCAAGAAGGGAAAATGCACCAGGTTTGTGGATTATGCATGCATATATATCCATATGCATATATATATATATATATATATATATATATATATATATATATATATATATATATATATATATATAAATAATACCAACAAACTCTCCTACCCAGTCGCCCCGCCCCGCCCCACTACCCTACCATGGTAAAATTATGCATGAAACATAATAGGTATGAAACAAGAATCCCCAACCCCCACCCACCAGCCCCAGCTTTCTGAATAAATACTTTAAAAAGAAATTTTTTTTGGAGTTAACGGCAAAATAGACACACACACACGATATGAGACCAAGGGAAATAAATTCGTATTGCATCCACACACTATTGAGAACAGAACATGTGCGTTGAGGAAGGACTTCTGCTGGAAATAGGGGTTAGGGGGGTGTGTGTCATGAGGGACTGTGATAAACAGGGAGGGCGAGTGTGGTGGTTTGCTGGGTGGGGGTGGGGGGGCTTGGGAGGGGGAGGTAACAGGAGGTAGATAAAGTTCAGAGACAGAAAGAGCGTGTGTTTTTTTTCCTCCTTTCACCGATAAGTTATTTTTCGTTTTGTGAATCGCCTTGACTATAGTGGCAATCATTATCCTGGGGGGTGGGGGGTGGGGGGTGGGAACAAAAAACAAAAAAATGAAGTTCAACGACACAGAAACAGGGAAAGAATCGCTGCAACCTGGATCTATTTGGGTTTATTGTGAATGTATATCTGGATAAGAAAAAAAAAAAGGGTGATGCAGAGAATGAAACAGGTGTGTGTTCGGGAGGGGGAGAGAGAGAGCTCTAACGTCCTTTGCTGTGCTCGGGTCATTCCATACCTACTTCTGACAATTAAATAGGGACTATCATTAATTCGATGGGACAGACAGTGGAAAGGTGGACCAGGATGGGAAGAGATAGGCTAGAGAGAGCAGTGGGGACGGGTGGGAGGTCGTCGGTCAAGGGAATCAGAATTTAGCACCAGTTTATTGTATCTATCTCTCGTACTTGTTCAGCCTGGTGGAAACAACCCCTGTCAGAGAGTTTCTCTCCCTCTTCCCACACACCGACCTCCACTCAATCTGGTGGAAACAACCCTGTCAGAGTTTCTCTCCCTCTTCCCACACACCCACCTCCACTCAATCTGGTGGAAACAACCCTGTCAGAGTTTCCCTCCCTCTTCCCACACACCCACCTCCACTCAATCTGGTGGAAACAACCCTGTCAGAGTTTCCCTCCCTCTTCCCACACACCCACCTCCACTCAATCTGGTGGAAACAACCCTGTCAGAGTTTCCCTCCCTCTTCCCACACACCCACCTCCACTCAATCTGGTGGAAACAACCCTGTCAGAGTTTCTCTCCCTCTTCCCACACACCCACCTCCACTCACTCTTCGTGTCAATGTGTTGGAAACATCCCTGTCAGAGAGTTTCTCTCCCCACACACCCACCTCCACACTTCGTGTCAATCTGGTGGAAACAACCCTGTCAGATAGTTTCCCTCCCTCTTCCCACACACCCACCTCCACTCACTCTTCGTGTCAATCTGGTGGAAACAACCCTGTCAGATAGTTTCCCTCCCTCTTCCCACACACCCACCTCCACTCAATCTGGTGGAAACAACCCTGTCAGAGTTTTTCTCCCTCTTCCCACCTCCACTCACTCTTCGTGTCAATCTGGTGGAAACAACCCTGTCAGAGTTTCTCTCCCTCTTCCCACACACCCACCTCCACTCACTCTTCGTGTCAATCTGGTGGAAACAACCCTGTCAGATAGTTTCCCTCCCTCTTCCCACACACCCACCTCCACTCTTCGTATCTCTCTGTCTGTCTTTTGTTCGTCCACCCACCCCCACCCTTCTCTCTCTCGCTCTGTTCTCTTACCTCCCCACTTTCTACCTCTCTCCCCCCACCCCCCCTCTCTCTCTGTTTTTCTCTCGCTCCCACTCCCCTCTCTCTCTCTCCTTCCCTCCCTCCCCCACTCTCCCTCTCTCTCCTCTCTCTCCCCCCTCCCTCTCTCTACTTCTGTCTTTCTCTCTGTGTTAAGTGTTCTGTCTTGTGTCTCTCTCCCCCTCCCTCTCTCTTTCTCCTATATATCTCTCTCCCTCTCTCTTTTTCCCTCCTTCCCTGCTTATCTCTCCTTCCTCTCTCTCCCTCCCCCCCTTTCCCTGTGTCTGTCTCTGTCTCTCTCCCTTCCCCTCGCGACCTCCTTCCCTCCCCCCCCCCCCCCCCCACCCCACACACACCTCTCCCTTTCCTGCCACCAGAGATAATTTATTCTCTGTCTGTCTGTCCGTCTGTCTCTCACTCACTCATTCTCTCTCTCCATTCCTTTCGCCCCCCCCCCCCGCCCCCCACTTCATCTTACTCACCATTCCCCCTCCCCCCTTCCTTCCACCAGAGGTAAATTCTGCCTGTCTGCCTGTCCCTCTCTCCCCTTTCACCTCCATTCACCCCCACCCCCACCTCCCTTACCCTTTCCACCTCTCTGCCCTTCCTTCCACCAGAGGTAAATTCTGTCTGTTTGTCTCTCTTTCTCTCGCCCCTTTCCCCTCCACCCCCTTTCCACTTTACTAACCCTTTCACCTCTCTTCCCTTCCCTCCACCAGGAGTAAATTCTGTCTGTCTGTCTGTCTTTCTCTCGCCCCTTCCCCCCCACCCCCCACTACCCCCCTTCCCACTAACCCTTTCACCTCTCTGCCCTTCCTTCCACCAGAGGTAAATTCTGTCTGTTTGTCTGTCTGTCTCTTTCTCTCGCCCCTTTCCCCTCCACCCCCTTCACTAACCCTTTCCACCTCTCGCCTTCCCTGCACAAGGAGTAAGTCTGTCTGCCTGTCTCTCCGTCTCCTCGCATCCCTTACCTCCACCCCCACCCCTTTACTCGCCCCTTCCACCTCTCCCTTCCCCCCTCCCAAACCCACCCCACCTGGCAATCCCAATCGCTAAATAAAAACAACGAAACAACTGAAGATCTCAACTCAACAAAAGCAAAATCACTTCCTCTAAATCCGCTAGAACACGGTATGAATTCTTTGGTATCATTTCCGGTAAAACAACGACGAAACAATCACAACAACCAAAAACAAAAACAACAAAAAACACGACGTCAATCATAATCTCTATCTCAAGTAGAACCGTATCTACTTTGATAAAAAAAACAAAAACCAAACCAAACCAACCTTTTGTAAGGAGCTTTCATTGCAACACATACTGTTTCACAATAAAGTAACAACACGAACATATTTAAAGCAACAACAAAAACACGAAACGAAAGTAACATCACTGGCAACACAAACAAACAAAAAATACAAACAACAATGGACTTTTCAAGTGAAGAACAAACAAAATACAATAGCAGCAACTAATACAATACATATATGATATGAAGAAAAAAAACAACCATATATTATATATATATATATATATATATACCTAAAATGGGGTAGGTATGCGAGTCAAGCCCTGGCTGATTCCCTCCGAGTCTTCAGTACCTACCCCCGTTACCACACCCGCTTCCTGCATCCCGCTTCTCCCACTGCATAACCCCCCTTCCCCTTCCGTCCCCCTCCACACACACACACACAACCCCTTCCCCCTCCCTAATAGCTAGGTATTGGGTGGAGGCGGCACATTACGATCCTGCGACAACAAATCAGACATTTGTGGTTAAAATCTGCCCGACAATATACTGAGATTTTTATCTATTTATTTTGCTGGCCCGTCATCTGCACCATTTCAGTGACAATTCTCCCACGCCGCTCATTCCGAGCCCTACAAACACAGCTCACACCTGGGTTAGTCCGTCACACTCCCAGCGTCGGCAGTCCGCAGGGAACCATTGATGTTAGGTCGCCAGGAGGCCACACACGAAAGGAGACCCTGCACTGCTGCTGAGTCACTTCGGTGGTGTTCAGTGGTACCTGTTCTGATTTAACGTACTAAGGACACCAACTACTAAGCCCCCCACTAACGACAATAATGGCTTCGTCGCGGAGCCAGACTGAGTGAGCGTCCCTCCCAGGGTAGAGACCGCCACCACGTCCCTCCAACAACAGCCCCCCATGAATCTGCCGACACTGAAGACACTGAGAGACTCATCCCAAGCACGGAAGTGGAGGGGTATCGAAACTGAGGTCACCATGAGAGCACGGCATGAAAGGCCACAGTCTTTGAGACTGTTTTGTTTATACGATGACGATGTTGCTATGGAGGTCCATTTTGGTTTGGGACTGCGTGACAAGGCTTCCTGTAATAATGATATCCCGGAATTTTTATTTTTTTTAATTAGTCATGGACGGGAAAGAGCGGGAAGTACTGCAGTTTGAATATTTCACGGCGTTCTTCCCAGGAAAAAAACAACCACCACCACCACCCCGAATACAAATCTGTATTCACGCGATACGATATGACGCGACACGACACAATAAGATGCAGAATAAGACAGTGCATCATAAAATGAATATTCTTCACTACTTGTATCCAGATATTATCTTTCTCTCTTTTTTTTAAAATTTATTTATTTATTATATAAAGTTGTCTGATAAATGCAATGTGGTCTGTGATACTTCTTCCTTCTTCTATACTTAAAGGGAAAAAAAAAAGAAGAAAAGTTTTCAAATTGAATTTCATGAAAGCATATCATCGATACAGAACACTTTCATCGAATACGACGAGGTGTGATTGATTTGGTCAGACATACACAAACAAATCTTTTGTGATAAATATATATATATATATATATATATAAAACACTGAAATTTACATAACATGCTCTCTTTTACAGTATACAGTGTCATGCATTCCAAAGCATGGTCACAAAATATGGTCTGAAACGAAAATGAGTCTACTTTCTTTCTCAGAAAACAGCTTCGTGGAATATTTCAAGCTCCAGTGCAAAGTACCGGAGTGCTGATTTGCTCATCTTCCTGAAATTATTCTGTGAACTGGTTTATCAGTTGAAATTATTCTATACATAAGTTTATCAGTTAAATGAAATTTTGGGCGTTCTCAAAGGGAAGTAAATTTCCTCATATATTTTCATAAGTATAGAGACCTTAAAAATGGACAGATCTGAAGCACAGAATGATTTTGTTTTCTATTCTAAATGAGAAATAAATTTTCTAATATATGTTCATCATATGGATAAATGGAGAGATCTGAAGCAGAGAAGAACAAGACAACCTTGTTCTTTTCAAGAATTTGGGGCAATCAAAAAAAAAAAAAAAAAAAAAAAAAAAAACATTTGCATTCCCTCCATTTAAAATCACGACGAATATATACATAACATTAACATCTAGTCTACAGGGTTTGTAAAATACAATGCAGAACGGACACATGAAATTATTACCGCGTTCCTGAAAACATATCAAGTAATCCCTTTCGAACTTATAGAGTTTTCTGATAATCCGTCAAATTCAAATACAAAAACATCACACAAGCATGTAATTTATGCAAGGAATACAAGAAAGTTTCAATTGGTAGACACAGTGGAAAAAAAACAACAACAAACAACTCTCACGAAGGTTGGCCACAAGAAATCGAAGACAAAGTTTCTGACATTATCGCTGTTAAAAACACCAAGCTCATGTCCGAATATTGGGACGTTGTTTTGACAGAACAGTTTTGCCATAGTCCTGTTTGCATCACAGCCAAGGATTAAGTATCAACATCTTCATCTCCAAAATGGACTGGTCTCTGAATTGAAATAATACTTTTGCCACAGCCACAAATACAGTTACGACACCATCTCCAAACAGACCTTTTCTTTCGACAGAATCTAGTTGCTGTCGTCATCAGAACCTAGATGGATCTCTGTAGTTGGGATCCCAAAATATCAGTGAATATGTAAGCATAGAAACAAGATTAGAAATTTCAAATAAAAAAAAAGAAAGAAAATGAAACACTCATTTTCCACCGTTGATCGTCCGTTCCAGGTGTCATGGAAAATCACACCACACCCACAAAACGTTTATGTTTGACAAATCCTTTTGTGTGAACACATAGCAAAGGGTGTTATTCGGAAACCGTAACATTGCTGTACAGTCCACATGCATTCCATGCGAACGAATACAACACAAACGTTTTGGTCCAACGTAATGAAAAATATGATCCAATGGTTCACAAAACTGCGCACATAATTATCCGAAGCTGGTACTGGTACTGGTATTGGTTTTGTGACAGAGAGAGACAGTCCAAGCTCGAGAGAGAGAGAGAGAGACAAAGAAAGAGAGACAGAGACGGACAGAGATAGAGACAGAGATAAAGGGTTGTAGGCCTGCATGCTGGGGTTTGATCCCCAAACCAGTGTCGCCACTGGAGTCGAATACGCAGCCGTGCATCCGAGAAGCTCTGGGCTTGGTCCACGTCTCTTTGTGACGTAAGAAGAGGAACGGACAGATCTCCAACTACGTCGGCGATGTTGGTGACGTCATCCGTATCGATGACGCGCACGTGTGTCAGAACGAGATCCGTCTTCAGTCGGGAGGAGGAGGGCGGGGGTGGGGGGGTGGGGGGAGATATTCGACCTCACAAAACTGAGCAGGGTGAGAAAAAACGAAACTGTAAGGAAAAAAAAATCTGCCTCCGATGTGTCTGAAAGTATCTCTATATATATGCATCCATCTATATACGCACACATTATGTCATTATGACGTGTTTGTGTGAGATCGCTCGTCCGTCTCCTGCCAATGCACAGAATTTCAGAAGACTCCATTTTTGCTGTGCTGGGCAGAAGAACTTGATTCTCCACTGTCGCCCGCCGGTTCTCTCTCTCGTTCCCCCCCCCCCCCCGGTCCCCCCACCACTTCCTTCATATCCCACTTCCTTCAAATCCCACTTCCCGACACACACTCACACACACCCCCACCCCCTCCCCACAGCATTAGTACTACGCGTGACGTCATCTCCTCCTCCTCCTCCTCCATTGTTTCTGCTTCTTGATGACGTACAAATGCATCCATCACACGAGATCGGTCTTGGCACGCTAGTTTGATGAGGAAGGCAGAGGAGACCCCCCCACCCCCCACCCCAAGCCCTCCCACCCCACCCACCCCTAATAAAAAAAAAAGGAGGAGGGGGTGGGGGGTGGGGGGTTAATGGTTGGGAAGGGGGTGAGAGAAAAAGGGGGTTAAAAAATGGGAGAAGGGAGATCTTGTAGGTGGTAGAAGGTTTGGGGGGGGGGGGGGCGGGGAAGGAGGGGGTTGTTGTGTAGGGATGTTAGTGTTGATTTGAAAGCGGGCGGGCGGAGGAGTCTCGCGCCAAGGTATCTCCTCCCCTATCACTCACCGCCCCCCTCCCCCCATCCCTCCTCCTCTCAGCCCCTCCCCCCACCCCCCTCCCCCGGCTATCTCCCTCCTCATCCACTCCCCTCCCCAACCTCCCTCTCCTCCTCCACCCCCCCCCCCCCAAAAAAAAACCAGGAGGGATAAAACCCGACAAGTCAGGTCAGGTGCCTTGCATGACGTCATCGCAGGTTGGTATTCTTCCCCCCCCCCCCGCTCTCTCTCTCTCTCTCTCAGGATGACGTAGGTCGCGCGTCATCATACTAGATCCTTGCTCTCCTGCTCTTGATCCTCCTGCTGCTGGTGGCGGTGGTGGTGGTGGTTTTGGTCGGAAGGCAACTGGGTGTGGTGGTGGTGGTGGTGGTGGTGGGTGTGGTGGCTGGGGGAGTGAGGAGGTGGCGGTGGCGGCAGTGGTGCCAGTGGCGGAGAGGACGACGAGGTGGAGACGGGGCTGGTGGGGGTGGTGAGAGGGGAGGGCTGCTGAGGGTGGTGGTGGGGGGCCAAGGGTCCGGAGGGAGGGAGGTGGGCGAGGGGGCTGGTGGGGGTGAGGGGAGGGAAGGGGCTGGGGCCGGGGCCGGGGCTGCCGGGGGCTGCGAAGTGGGGGTGGTGGAGGGTGTGGGGGTGGGGGTGGGGGCTGGAGGGGGTGTGCGGGGGGAAGGGGCTGGGGGGCGGGGAGAGGTCTGAGGTCCTCAGGATGGTGATGCCCGAGTCTGAGCTGGAGGAGTCGTGGCGGTCCTTGTCCTGTGGTGGATCGATGGGCAAAAATAAATGACTCAATGACTTAATGAATAAAAGACGCACTGACTGACTGACTGAATGAATGAATAAAAGACTGATTGACTGAATGAATGAATAAAAGACTGAATGACTGACTGAATGAATAAAAGACTGACTGACTGAATGAATAAAAGACTGACTGACTGACTGACTGACTGACTGACTGACTGAATGAATAAAAGACTGACTGACTAAATGAATGATTAAAAGACTGATTGACTTAATGAATAAAAGACTGACTGACTAAATGAATGAATAAAAGACTGATTGACTGAATGAATAAAAGACTGACTGACTGAATGAATAAAAGACTGACTGACTGAATGAATAAAAGACTGACTGACTGACTGACTGACTGACTGAATAAAAGACCGATTGACTGAATGACTGAATGAATAAAAGACTCACTGACTGACTGACTGAATGAATGAATAAAAGACTGACTGACTGAATGAATAAAAGACTGACTGACTGACTGACTGACTGACTGACTGAATGAATGAATAAAAGACTGATTGACTGAATGACTGAATGAATAAAAGACTGAATGACTGACTGAATGAATGAATAAATAGATAAAAATGATTGAATGAATCAATAGATACATAAACAAATGAATAAATAAATAAAGACATTCATTAATCATGAATAAATCTGAATGAATTAATTAATCAATTAATCAAAGTAGGTGAAAAAGAAAAAAAAAATCAGTAGATGAATAGATAGACGAATAAAAGAATGAATTAATAAAAAAAAATTTTAAAAAGTAAATGAATAAATAATAAGAAAATAAAGAAAAAAAAAAATAAACAGATAAATGATAAATGAACAAACGAATGAATAAATAGATAAATAAATTAATGAATTAATAAATATATAAAGACATTAATTAATTAATCAATTTCGAAAAAAGGAAGAAGAAATTGTTAAAGAATTTTCTGTCAGTCCGTCCCTGTCAGGTCATCCATCCCGTTCACGCATCCGCCGATTCATTCGTTTATCCATCCATCCATCCATCCATCCGTCATTCCACCTGTCCATCCGTCAGTCCACCGGTTCATCCACCCGGCATTGCATCCGTTCATCCATCCGTCTTTCCATCCATCATTCCATCAATCTATTCGTGATTCCATCCATTCATACATGTATCCATTCAAACCATCCTGCTGGTCAGGCATCTGCTTGGCAGATGTGGTGTAGAGTATATGGATTTGTCCGAACGCAGTGACGCCTCCTTGAGCTACTGAAACTGAAACTGAAACTCAACCATCTGCCTATCCCCACCCAAACAAACCCATCTATCCTTTCTTCTGTCAGTTCAGCTGTCCATTAGTCTATCAATCCATTCATTCGTGTATACATCTATTCACCAAGCTATAAAAAAAAGATCGAAAGAAAAAAAATCTCCACACACACGAACCTGAAAACCCCACCCTATTCACCAATCTACAAAAATATCTTAAGAAAAAAATCTGCAAACAAAAACAACAACACCACACACACACACACACACACACACACACACACACACACACACACACACACACACACACACATGTGGAGTGATGGTCTAGAGGAAACGCGTCCGCCTAGGAAGCGAGAGAATCTGAGCGCGCTGGTTCGAATCACGGTTCAGCCGCCGATATTTTCTCCCCCTCCACTAGACCTTGAGTGGTGGTCTGGACGCTAGTCATTCGGATGAGACGATAAACCGAGGTCCCGTGTGCAACATGCACTTAGCGGACGTAAAAGAACCCACGGCAACAAAAGGGTTGTTCCTGGCAAAATTCTGTAGAAAAATCAACTTCGATAGGAAATACAAATAAAACTGCACGCAGGAAAAAATTTTTTTTTAAAGATTTAAAAAAATATGGGTGGCGCTGTAGTGTAGCGACGCGCTCTTCCTGGGGGAGAGCAGCCCGAATTTCACACAGAGAAAATTAATGTGTTGTGATGAAAAGAAATACAAATACACCCAACCCTCAACCAACCTTCTCGGACGGAAGACTGCTGGCCACACGCTTGGTGCGGATGAGTGGCGAGCGCTTGAGGACTCCGGGCGAGCGGTCTCCGTTGTTGACGAGCGGGGCCAGCAGGGTGACACCCTGGGTGCCTCCTGGGCTGGAGGAGCTCTTCTCCCCGGCGGTCATTTGCCCGGCCAGGCAGGACAGCGGGATCTTGTAGATGTTCAGCCAGGGCCCGCTCAACGCTTTGGCACCTGCAGTTTGTAGGTTGGGAAGGAAAAAAAAAAAAAAAAAAAAAAACGTCAGGAGAGGGCAAGGCAGGGCTAGGGTAGCACAGGGTAGGACAGGACAGGACATGGCAGAGCAGGGCAGGGCAGGGCAGGACAGGGCAGGACAGGGCAGGGCAGGGCAGGGCAGGGCAGGGCAGGACAGGACAGGGCAGGGCAGGGCTGGTAACAGGACAGGGCAGGGCAAGTAACAGGACAGGGCAGGGCAGGGCAGGACAGGGCAGATAACAGGGCAGGGCAGGGCTGGTAACAGGACAGGACAGGGCAGGGTAGGACAGGACAGGGCAGGGCAGAGCAGGGCAGGGCAGGGCAGGACAGGGCATGGTAGGAGAGGACAGGGCAGGGTAGGACAGGACAGGGCAGGGCAGGGCAGGGCAGGGCAGGACAGGAGAGGGCAGGGCAGGAAAGGGTATGGCAGGACAGGGTAGGAGACAGGACAGGGCAGGACAGGGCAGGGTAGGACAGGGCAGGACAGGATAGAGCAGGGCAGGGCAGGGCAGGGCAGGATAGGACAGGACAGGACAGGATAGGACAGGACAGGATAGGACAGGACAGGACAGGGCAAGGCAGGACAAGGCAGGACAGGGCATGGCAGGGCAGGGCAGGACGAGACAGGCGCGGATAATGACGATATATACATACATATTTTAAATCCACTCTGATATACACGTGTGTGTGTGTGTGTGTGTGTGTGTGTGTGTGTGTGCGTGCGCGTGCGTGCTTGCGGTGTGTGTGTGTGTGTGTGTGTGTGTGTGTGTGTGTGTGTCGTGCACATAATTACAAATGAGTGGGATGGGCTGGGTCCAAGGGACGTAACCGTTCAGTGATACCAGCAGCGATGAACCCCCCCAACAGTTTTCCTTCCTTCCATCTGGAGAGAGAGAGTCGTATTGTTTTCTAACTGACAGCAACTGACCGTGTCTGAGTGAAGTGAAGTGAAGTGTGTTGCTGTGTCATGCTGACGTCAGGCAACTGGCTGATCGTCATAACGTGAACATAGCCTTGCATCAACACAATTCCTTGCGGTGTGCACACGCTGGAAACAGCGACAGACAAAACTCGGGTGTTGCATGCTGTGAGTGTCTGGAAGACTCGGAAAGAGCGGCGTGAGAGTGATGCCAGTGAAACGGCACACGTGATGGGGGGAAAAAAAAAAAAAAAAAAAAAAGGGGGGGGGGGGGGGGGGGGTGGAGAGAAATAGAAGAAAGACAACTCTGCGTGGAACTCACCGGAGGGGGAGGCAGGGGGAGAGGAGTTATTGTCCTTGACCTGTTTCTTGTCGTTGGAGGACGTGGTCTGAGCAGCAGAGGAGGCGAAGAAGATGTCGCACTAGGGAAACAAAGAAACGAAAATGAATGAATAAATAAATAAATGAATAAATAAATAAATAAATAAATGAATGAATGAATGAATGAATGAAATAGAAAAATAAAATAAAACAACACCGACGCTAAGCGAATCGTTTGTCTTGTGAAGGCAGAGACACAGACACATACCGACAGAGTTTCTCTCTCTCTCTCTCTCTCTCTCTCTCTCTCTCTCTCTCTCTCTCTCTTAGGACGTTATCCACTATATATAAATAGTGCAACAAGGTGTATCAAGTACTGGTTAAGGTTGCTGAATATGAATGTGCACCGATTACCCAGACAGACATATTTGATGTTGTTTAACTTAGACGAAATGGGGAAAAAAATGCTGGGTGTCTTTAGTAAAAAATACTTTATTTAGACTTGGGTTTGGATATGTCTGGTTGCAACAAGGCGTTGGTTGTGAGCAAACATTTTTGTCATTATTTAAGCAAAGAATGAAAGATATATTTATGCAGGAGTGGGACGAGTCAGTAATGTCTAAAGATATATATCATAACTACACACTGTTTAAAACTGGTTTTCAGTGTGAGCAATATTTTGAATATGTGGATAAAAAGTGTTTTAGGGACTGTTTAGTAAAATTACGGCTTGGTTTGCTCCCAATAAATGGATCAATTTTTAGAAGAACATTCAAATGTAATTCAAATTACGCATGTAAACGTTGTAATGTAATCGAAGATGAAAACCATTTTATAAACAATTGTGTCCTTTACAATGACCTGCGGCAAAAACATCTGAACTCTGAAGGTCAATCGTATGTTCACTTGATGAAGAATGGTTCTGTTTACAGTATTCGTAAACTATGCATTTATATATTTAATGCCCTGAAGATACGACAGGAATTCTGTGACAACAATGATGAAAGTTAAAATTAATTTACAATGCACGAGAAGCACTTTTGTTCTACAGGTTAAGTTAGTACGTATTATACATTTTGTTGTGGTTGAGTGATCACCATATTGTGTACTTTTGACCTGTTTCTAGGGGCCGGAGGCCTGGAGATTAAAGTTTTGTTCTTGTTCTTGTTCTCTCTCTCTCTCTCTCTCTCTCTCTCTCTCTCTCTCTCTCTCTCTCTCAAACACACACAGAAGAAACAGGACACTTATTTGAAAGAGGTAATCAGGTAATGCAAACCTCAAAAGAAAAAAAAAAAAAAGAAAAACGGCTGCATACGTGCCAAGGTAAATAAACAAAACGGTCATACACGTAATACGTCATATGTCTGTAAGGGAATGTATGCGTGGATGACTGAAACCTGATTGAATGACACAGGAAAAGAATGACGAGCGCCCAAACGGCAGCTGTCAGTCGGCTCTACCCAGGTAACCAGCCTGTTGTGCGAAATTTCATGACTCCGTGTTTGTAAAGCGCTTAGAGCTTGGTCTCTGACCGAGGATTGGCGTTATACAAGTATCCGTACCATATCAGGGTGTGAATGACAGCAAACAAACCGCCACTTACCTTGGAGGTAATCACAACAAAGTGTCACTTACCTTGGAGATAATCACAACAAAACGCCACTTACCTTGGTGGTAATCACATCAAACAAAGCGCCACTTACCTTGAAGGTAATCACAGCACACGAAGCGCCACTTACCTTGGAGGTAATCACATCAAACAAAGCGCCACTTACCTTGGAGGTAATCACAGCACACGAAGCGCCACTTACCTTGGAGGTAATCACATCAAACAAAGCACCACTTACCTTGGTGGTAATCACAACAAAGCGCCACTTACCTTGGAGGTAATCACAGCACACGAAGCGCCACTCACCTTGGAGGTAATCACAGCACACGAAGCACCACTTACCTCAGAGGTAATCACAACAAAGCGCCACTCACCTTGGAGGTAATCACAGCACACGAAGCGCCACTTACCTTGGAGGTGATCACAGCACACGAAGCGCCACTTACCTTGGAGGTAATCACAGCACACGAAGCGCCACTCACCTTGGAGGTAATCACAGCACACGAAGCGCCACTTACCTTGGAGGTAATCACAGCACACGAAGCGCCACTTACCTTGGAGGTAATCACATCAAACAAAGCGCCACTTACCTCAGAGGTAATCACAACAAAGCGCCACTTACCTTGGTGGTAATCACAACAAAGCGCCACTTACCTTGGTGGTAATCACATCACACGAAGCGCCACTTACCTCAGAGGTAATCACAGCACACGAAGCGCCACTTACCTCAGAGGTAATCACAGCACACGAAGCGCCACTTACCTTGGAGGTAATCACAGCACACGAAGCGCCACTTACCTTGGAGGTAATCACATCAAACAAAGCGCCACTTACCTCAGAGGTAATCACAACAAAGCGCCACTTACCTTGAAGGTAATCACAGCACACGAAGCGCCACTTACCTTGGAGGTAATCACATCAAACAAAGCACCACTTACCTTGGAAGTAATCACATCAAACAAAGCGCCACTTACCTTGGAGGTAATCACATCAAACAAAGCGCCACTTACCTTGGAGGTAATCACAGCACACGAAGCGCCACTTACCTTGGAGGTAATCACATCAAACAAAGCGCCACTTACCTTGGAGGTAATCACAGCACACGAAGCGCCACTTACCTTGGAGGTAATCACATCAAACAAAGCGCCACTTACCTTGGAGGTAATCAGAGTAAGGTCAGGCATGGTAGTGGTGTGAATCAGGTTGCCGTTGATGATCAGTCGGATCTCTATGGAGTCTGGGGTGAAGGCCATGACGTAGGGGAAGGC
>NC_134906.1:3030229-3047729 GCF_041734735.1 Babylonia areolata | reverse complement strand
TCCCTCCCTCCCTTCCATCCACCCTTCCTTCCCATCTTGGAGTGATGGCCTAGAGGTAACGCGTCCGCCTAGGAAGCGAGAGAATCTGAGCGCGCTGGTTCGAATCACCGCTCAGCCGCCGATATTTTCTCCCCCTCCACTAGACCTTGAGTGGTGGTCTGGACGCTAGTCATTCGGATGAGACAATAAACCGTGTGCAGCATGCACTTAGCGCACCTAAAAGAACCCACGGCAACAAAAGGGTTGTTCCTGGCAAAATTATGTAGAAAAATCCACTTCGATAGGAAAAACAAATAAAACTGCACGCAGGAAAAAATACAAAAAAAATGGGTGGCGCTGTAGTGTAGCGACGCGCTCTCCCTTGGGAGAGCAGCCCGAATTTCACACAGAGAAATCTGTTGTGATACAAAAGAAATACAAATACAAATCTTTCCCTCCCTTCCACCAACCATTCCTTCCAATTTCTCCCTCCCTTCCTCCCATCCACCCTTCCTTCCCATCTCTCCCTCCCTCCCTCCTTCGTTCCAAGCCCACTGACCTTGGCAGCCTCCACGTTGTAGAGCTGCAAGGTGTCTCCGTTCTTCTCGTTGATCAGGTCGAAGCGGGTCTTGTAGCCCACACAGATCTGGTTGTCTCCCTTCACCCCGTCCACCAGTGTCACCAGCTGAGGCACCTCCCCGCACTGCAGCTCCTGATGGGGGAACATCGATGATGATAATAATACTAATCATCATCATCATCATCATCATCACCATCATCATCATCATCATATTCTTCTTCTTGTTCTTCTTCTGTCTATAACAATGGAGTGCACTTTCGAAACAAAAATGCTTCCTCCTCCTCCTCCTCCTCCTCCTTCTTCTTCTTATCTTCTTATGATGACGATGAAGATGATGATCAACATCATCATCATGATCATTATTATTATTATTATTATTATTATTATTATTATTAATCAGATTCATCACGTCAGCAGGTGGCTGCGCCAGCTGTAAATAAACGGCAGGGAATTCCAGCTGGTGAGTTACAACCGGATGAAATGCTAGAGGGTCCACGACCAGAGCCCACAAACAACAAAACAAAACAAAAAAAAAACAAACAAACAAACAAAAAAACAACAAAAAATGCACACACGCAGACGCACTCTGAGGAAGGAGAAGGCGCGCCACCCCAGAATCATGGTTTGAGTGCGCGCGCCAGCTGTTCGTGTCCAACCCGTTTGTAAGTCGGTCGCCAACATCACAGCTCGCGTCACTCGGATGATGATGCGAGTTTCAAAATTCTAGCCCAGATAGTGGAGACAGCAAATGCCTCCTCTGCTGTTTCTTCTTCTTCTTCTGCGTTCGTGGGCTGCAACTCTCACGTTCACTCATATGTACAGGTAGTGGGCTTTTACGAGTATGACCGTTTTTACACCCACCATGTAGGCAGCCATACTTTTTTTTTGGGGGGGGGGGGGAGAGAGGAGGCGGGGGGACGTGGGTGTGTGGGGGGTGGGTTGGGGGAGGGGGTGGGAGAGGGTGTGCATGCCAGGTACCTTCTTGTTTCCATAACCCACCGAACGCTGACATGGATTACAGGATCTTTAACGTGCGCATTTGATCTTCCGATTGCGTAGACACACGAAGGGGGTTCAGGCACTTGCAGGTCTGCACATATTATGTTGAGACGGGAGATCGAAAAAAATCTCCACCCTTTACCCACCAGGTGCCGTTATCGAGATTCGAACCCGGGACCCACAGATTGAAAGTCCAACGCTTTAACCGTTCGGCTATCGCGCCCTGTATCTGCTGTTTCTGATAGTGGTCATAGTCGGACCCGACTGACGAAAGTCATGCACGTGAGCCATGCACGTGAGCATACCCTGAGGAAGGAGAAGCTGTCCACAGTGTCCAGGTCCACGGACGGGCACCAGGCGGACCAGGCTGCAGAGTGCTTCCAGGAGAACACCAGCAGCCGCTTGCCCACCGCCACCACCATCCGCAGGTGCGACCCTCCCGGTCGGCTGACGGCGTACACGTGGCAGCCTACGCGTGAGGACAAAAAAAAAAAAAAGAAAGAAAAAAAAAAGTTACAAAGTGCAAGTTCACAAGAACATATATTTTAAAAAATTATTTTCTTTTTAATAACAATCGTTCAAAAGTAAATTTATTTTGACCGCCACAGGTTTGTAAGACGTCTGACTGGAAGAAACAGACAGACAGAGAGACATATGGGTAGATAGATAGATAGATAGATAGATAGATAGATAGATAGATAGATAGATAGATAGATAGATAGTGCAAGTTAACAAGAATAGTTTGTTTATCTGTAAAAAAAAAAAAAAAAAAAAAAAAAATGATGACACACTAGCTGATAACAAAATTAATGTGAGGCAGACATTGTCATTACAAAACACAAGACAAAAGAATACTTTGTACTGACACCACAAGATTCAATAATAATACAAGATACAAAGATAATTTGGTTATTTCTGACAGGAAAAAAAAAGTTGAACGCTTGTTGATACCCCCCCCCCCCCCCCCCCCAAAAAAAAAAAAGAAAAGAAAAGAAAAAAAAGAAGCAATATGAGCATTAGCATTTTATGATACAAGAATCCTTTGTTATATCTCAACATAAATTCTTGACCTATTTGCTGTTATTAAAAAAAAAAAAAACCCAAAAAAAACAAAAACAAAAAAACACACAAAAAACAAGAAAAAGCATTGGCGTTACAATATTCAGACCCAAAAAAACTCATTTAAAAATATAAAAAAAAGAAATTGTTGACACCCTTGCAGATTTATAATAGCGACATAAAAAAGCATTGGCATTACAATATCCAAGCAATAAGATACGAGAATAGATTATCATCTCTACAAAAGAAATTGTTGACACGCTTGCTGAAAAAAACACACACCAAAATACAAACAACAAAAAACAAAACAAAAAAACAACTGACATAAAAAGCATTGGCATTAAGACTCAATATACATGATACAAAAATACTTTGTTTTCTCTACCAGATAAATTGTCGGAATGTTTGCTGATAAACAGGCGACATTTAAAAAATAAAAAAAATAAAAGCATGGGCATTACAAGAATTCAAGATACAAGAACACTTGGTTTAACCCTAAAAGAGAATCTGTTGATACGTTTGCTAATAAAATTTAAAAAAAGGCGAGAAAAAAAAGCATTACAAGATATAAGGTACACGAATACTATATTATCTCTAAAATAGACATTGTCGACACATCTGCTGGTAAAAGGGTGACAAAAAATAGCAAAGCAAACAAATAACAACAAAAACAAAAACAAAAAAACCACCATTGGCATTACAACAACAACAAACAAAAAACAAAAAAAACAAAAAACAAAAAAACACCATTAGCATTACAAGATATTGAAATACTTCGTTATCCGTGTCTGTATATGTCTTTCTCTCTTCCATTCCACATCTTCCATACCACGACATCCCAAACCCCTTCCACTTCAAAATTCGAATAACACAGGAAATATCCCCAGTCGGGTGATGCTAACAGGTGATGAATATATACAAACAAGATTAGGAAAATTTATTTATGAATGCTGCTGCAATTTACTGCATTAACTGATTGATTAATTGTGTGTTTTTCATTCATTCATTCATTTACCATTGCACTCGTGTCTTATAAACCTTAAGGTTTCATGACAATAAAAATATATTCTATTCCACCCCCACCAACCCCCCGAAACACCCCACCCACCACAACACCAAAACCTTCCATCCTCTAATCCCTTTCCCATCACATAACCTAACTTCATCCCAACTCCCCACCACCCACATACACCTCGAAGCCCATCCTCCTCACACCCACACCCCCCTCCCTTCCCACAACCTACCCCATCCCCACCCCTCCCCATCATCCCCCCTAACCCCTTCCCCAAGCTAGCCTTCCCTCATCAACTTACCCCCCCTCCCCAATACACCTGGCAGCATACCATCCTCATCCCAACCCAGGTACTCTCCCCTCCTCACCCCTCCTCCTCTACTGTTTCTTCTTCCTCTTCTCCTTCTTCCTCTTCTTCTTCTTCCTCTTCCTCCTCTTCTTCTTCTTCTTCTGCGTTCGTGGGCTGCAACTCTCTCGTATGTACACGAGTGGGCTTTTACGTGTGTGACCGTTTTTACACCCACCATGTAGGCAGCCATACTTTTTTTTTGGGGGGGGGGGGAGAGGGGATGCGGGTGTGTGTGTGGGGGACTGGGGGGTGGATGTGGGGTGTGTGTGTGGGGGGGGGGGGGGGGGTGGGGGGGAGGGGTATGCATGCCGGGTATCTTCTTGTTTCCATAACCCACCGAACGCTGACATGGATTAGATTACAGGATCTTTAACGTGCGCATTTTGATCTTCCGATTGCGTATACACACGAAGGGGGGTTTCAGGCACTAACAGCTCTGCACATAATTATTATGTTGACATGGGAGATCCTCCTCCTTCTCACTGTCTCCATCCCTGACACCCCAGCCCAACCCCATCCTCTCAACGTACGGCTCAAACACTCTCACTGTCTGTCCTCTGACCTTTGGTTCTGTCCAGTCTATGGTCACGGCAGTCCTGACGAGAACGGGTCACCATCTCAGCTGCCTCGCCTTCAAAGTCGTTGAGACGAAAGACGTACACTTTCCCTTCTTTGCCTGCAAGTAAACACGATAAATTATTATTTGTATTTTTATATTTGTATTTCTTTTTATCACAACAGATTTGTCTGTGTAAAATTCGGGCTGCTCTCCCCAGGGAGAGCGCGTCGCTACACTACAGCGCCACCCATTTGTTTTGTATTTTTTTTCCTGCGTGCAGTTTTAATTGTTTTTCCTATCGAAGTGGATTTTTCTACAATTACAATGAAATGAACTAAAATGAAATAGAATAAAATAAAATATAGATGAAATAAAATGCGACGCGATGGGATGAAATGCAATGCGACGCGATGCTTTCACTTTCTCAAGGAGGCGTCACTGCGTTCGGACAAATCCATACACGCTACACCACATCTGTTGAGCAGATGCCTGACCAGCAGCATAACCCAACGCGCTTAGTCAGGCCTTGAGTGCATGCTTACATATTTGTGTACCTATGAAAGTGGATTTCATTTTACGTAATTTCGCCAGAGGACAACACTCTCGTTGCCATGGGTTCTTTTTCAGTGCGCCAAGTGCGTGCTGCACACGGGACCTCGGTTTATCGTCTCATCCGAAAGACTAGACGCTCAGTTTGATTTTCCAGTCAAACTTAGGAGAAAGGGCGAGAGCGGGATTCGAACCCACACCCTCACGGACTCTCTGTATTGGCAGCTGAGCGTCTTAACCATTCTGCCACCCTCCTCCTATATGCAAGGAAATGAAATGAATTAAAATGAAAAATGATGAAATAAAAGAAAACAAAATAAATAGATTTATTGAGAAAAAAAAAACTACATCTAAAGGACATTGGGATGGACAGGCAGTGAGAATGACAAAGACAAGGAGAGAGAGAGAGGGAGAGAGAGAGAGAGAGAGAGAGGTAGAAAGGTAGAGAGAGAGGTAGAGAGAGAGAAGTAGAAAGGTAAAGAGAGAGAGACAGAGACAGAGAGAGACAGAGGTAGCAAGGTCGAGAGAGAGAGAGAGGGGGGGGGTGGTGGTAGAAAGGTCGAGAGTGAGGTAGAGAGAGAGAGGGGGGTAGAAAAGTAGAAAGAGAGGTAGAAAAGTAGAGAGAGAGAGAGAAAGGTAGAGAGAGATAGGGGAGAGAGGAGAGAGCGTGTGTGTGTGTGTGTGTGTGTGTGTGTGTGAGAGAGAGAGAGAGAGAGAGAGAGAGAGAGAGAGAGATACGTATAGAGAAACAACCAATACACACACTGAGACAGACAAACACACACACACACACACACACACACACACACACACACACACACACACACACACACACACAGAGGCAGACAGACAGACAGACAGTCAGTGACCTTTGTCCACTCTCATGATGAGAAGACCATGGACCTCCACTACGCTCAGCTGTTTGACCGCCACAGATTTGTCAAAGATCTGACGTGGACACTGGCCCTCTGGGAAACGTAAGATGAGGAAAGCAACAGGAATAAATGGTTTAAAAAAGACACCAGCCAACCAACCAACCAACCAACCAACCAAACTAACAAGCAGTTCAAAGTAAATACATTTTGACTGCCACAGATTTGTCACAAAGATCGAATTTAAAGACAGAGATGGAAATATAGATAAAATAAAATGACAAAACAAATAAATAAATGAATAAATAAATAAATAAACACACACACACACACACACACACACACACACACACACACACACACACACACACACACACACACACAGAGGTACCTAGCTAAAAGACACATAGAAACATACTTCCCATAAGACCCATAGAATCATACATTCCCACAAGACATACGAAAATGTATCTACGAAAAAGACCTATAGAAACGTATTGTCCAGTAAATACGTATCTATCTAAAAGATCCATAGATACGTACCTATCTAAAAGACCCATAGAAAACTATCTATACCGAGGCCGATACAAACTTGTTTACCTAAATGACCTATACAAATGCATCTATTCTGAATTCCTGTACACAAGTGTCCATTTAAAAGACCAATACAAACGCATCTTCCCCAAAAGACCTATACAAACGGTTCTCCAGAAAGACCTAAAATACCAAAACAAACGCATCTACCTAAAAGACATTTGCAAACATGTCTACCTAAAAAACACTATGCAAGCCTATTTACCTAAAAGACTACCAGAAACGTATTCACCAAAAATACCTATACAAACGTATCTGCCCAAAATACCTGTACAAATGTATCCATTTACAAGACATATATAAATGTAGGATATCTACCAAAAAGACCTATGCATCATTATCTTCCCCAAAGGCTTAAATAAATGTATCTGCCTAAAAGACCTATACAAATATATATCTACCTAAAAGATCTATATAAACATATCCCAAGGACCTATATACAGGTATCTGCCTAAAATCATAATCAAACAAGCATGTCTACTAAACGATCTCTACAAACGTATCTATCTAACCTATGCAAACATATCTACTTAAAAGATATTTACTAACATATCTACATAACCTATGCAAACATATTTACCTAAAATAGCTGCACAAAAGTGTCCATTTAAAAGACCTATACAAACATATCTACCTGAAAGGTTTATACAAACATATCTACCTGAAATACCTATACAAACTTACCTACCTAAAAGATCTATACAAGCATATCTATCTGAAATGTCAATACAAACATATCTACCTAAAATACCTATACAAACGTATCTACCTAAAGATCTATACAAACATATCGACCTGAAAGGTCTATACAAACACGTCTACCTAGATATATAAAAATGTATCTACCTAAAAGGTCTATACAAACATATCTATTTGAAAGACCTACAGAAACGTTTCTCAAAAAAGACATACACAAACATGTCTACCTAAAATACCAAAACAAACGTCTCCACCTAAAAGACACATACAAACGTACCTGGCGACAGGAACTATATAAACGTATCTGCCTAAAAAAATCATCTGAAAACAAATATATCTATCTGAAAGATCTATACAAACATATCTACCTGAAAGACCTACACAAACGTACCTACCTGAAAGATCTAAACAAAACACTCACCTTCCAAAACCATGACCCCAGCTTCCGTGGACACGATGAGTTTGTCACCTGATCAACAGAGAACAGTGAGAAAATAGTCAAGCCATGCAGTTGTTTTTTTTTTGTTCCTTCTTTCGATATTTCGGACTGAAACCATCGTTTATCGTCTCATTCGAATACACACACACACACACACACACACACACACACACACACACACACACACACACACACACACACACACACACACACACACACACATATATATATATATATATATATATATATATATATATATATATATATATATATATATATATGAGGAGGTGCAAAATAATGATGTCATTCATAATGTGCTTATGACAGCAAACCGCGTGTCTTTTGTCTTATAAACTATATTTATGTGTATATTTTCCCTTGTTCACAAGTTCACACTTCTTTTATTTTATCTTAAAAAAATTATAAAAAAAAAAAATCTGGTAAAGAGCGAGTAAATGTGTGCAAAGGGCAGCTCACCCCACGAGTCTCCGCATATGATGTGGTATGGGAAATCACTGTGACAACGTTGTGGCTCCCAAGGCTGAAAGACACACACACACACACACACACACACACACACACACACACACACACACACACACACACATTATAATACAATATTTTACTCCGAAAAACTCGCACCCAGACCTCTCCACTATGTCCTGGGTCGGGTGAAGGAGTAAAAAAAACCAAACAAAACAAAAACAAAACAAAGAGAAAACAACATCAGAACACTGAGTATGGCTGCCTACCTGGTGGGGGTGGGGGTGGGGGGTGGGTGTGAGGATGGGTGGGGGAGTAAATAAACCAAACGGTCATACACGTAAAAATGTTACATGTATGTGCGAGTCTCAGTGTGTGTGTGTGTGTGTGTGTGTGTGTGTGTGTGTGTGTGTGTGTGTGTGTGTGTGTGTGTGTGTGTGTGTGTGTGTGTGTGTGTGTGTGTGCGAGCACCGCGTGACTGAATCCTGACTGAATAACACAGGAAACGAATGACGAGCGCCCAGTGACAACTGTCTGTCGACCCTACCCAAGTAGGCAGCCTCAGAGTTTGGTCTCTGACGAAAGATAGACGCCATATAAGTATCCACATCATCATCTTCAATACATAGCCTATCGCTCAGCTTATAATGATTATAACAAACTGACAAAAGCTTACAGCAAAGTGAGAGCTGTATGATCAATGGTTTCTCCGTTGCAATGAGAAGTCCTTTACATCTTAGTATTTTGTGAAGGACTATGACTCTCAAACTAGAAGGCAAGACTGCACTGGCTCTTAGTGATGCAGTCTTGGGGTGGTGGGGGTGGGGGTGGGGGTCGGGGGGCGGGGAGGATAGGGGTGGGAGGGGGAGGGGGGGGATAGCTGGCTTTTGAAGAAACATGGCCAACGCCGACGAGGGCTTTACCTCTTGGCCGAGAGAGTGGGGATGTGTAACTTGGGCAAGACACTCTCCCCACTATGATCGAATTCTGGACACAGTTAGTTGGGACAGCAGTTGCCTCTTCTGCTGTTCTCATGGTCGTAGTCGGACACAGCTTGACTATCACACGTCTCTGATATAAGGTGACCGTTGTACCAAGCACCCCCCACCACCCCCCCGCCCCGTTCCTCCCCCCCCCCCTCCCACACACACACACACACATACCCTGACAAAACAAGAAGCTCCCTACCTCTCTCTTCAGCAGCCCCGTGGTGATCAGACTGGTAGGGGCGTCCCCTTTCAGAATGGTCTTCAGCTTCAGAGTCTGAACACCAATCGGTCGACGTACAAATCAATCAATCAATCAATCAATCAACCAATCAATCAAAACTATCCTCATGTAGGAAATCAACGAATCAATGCAAACAAATCTTATTAATGAATCAATGAATCAACCAGTCAAAACTACCTTTGTGTATCAATAATTCAGTCAATGCGAACAATTATTGATCAATACATTGATTCAATCAATCAATCAACCAACCAACCAACCAACCAGCCAATCAATCAAAACTATCCTCATGTAGAAATCAATAAGTCATTGCGAACAAATAAATCAATCAATACGAACAATTCAATCAATCAATAAATCAATCGATCAACCAACCAACCAACCAGCCAGTCATAACTGTGCTGATGTATAAATCAGTCAATGCGAACAAATCAACCGATCAATACGAACAATTCAATAACAAATCAACCGATCAATACGAACAATTCAATCAATCAACAAAAATCCTTATGCAGAAAATCAACCAATCAATATGAAAAAAACCCATCCATCCAACCGTCAACCAACCAACCAATCAATCAATCAATCAACCGGGTCGTGAACAAATCACCCAGAAACTCGATCAGTTTTAATCAATAATCAATTATCAGTCATCACCCAACCAACCAATCCGATACTTATCCTTTCAATCCCGTTCATATGTCCGAGGATAGGGGCTGTATAAGCATCCATTATCATCACCATCAACACAAGACAACACAACAAAATCTCCAAGTCACCAGTATCGGCAGTCACCAGTATTTTCTCCCCCTCCACTAGACCTTGATTGAGTGGAAGGTCTGGACGCTAGTCATTCGGATGAGACGATAAACCGAGGTCCCGTATGCAGCATGCACTTAGCGCAATGTAAAAGAACCCACGGCAACAAAAGGGTTGTCCCTGTAGAAAAACCCACTTCGAGAGGAAAACATTTAAACAAAACACACAAAAAACAACAACAGCAAAACTGCACGCAGGAAAAATAAAAAGTAAAAAAAGGGGGGTGGGGTGGGGTGTTTGTGTGTGTGTGTGGGGTGTGGGGGGGGGGGGGGGGGGGTGGCGCTCTCAGTGAAGCGACGCGCTCTTCCATGGAAGAGCAGACCGAATTTTACACAGAGAGATCTCGTGTGACAATAAAGAGTAATACAATACAATACAATACAATACAATACAATACAATACAATACAATACAATACAATACAATACAGCACAGCACCACACACAAGTTACCGCACCTGCCCCACGCGGACAAACTCTAAGCGTCGCGCTTCCTCCTTCCGGTGAGAGCCGTGCGCATCCTGTATGACGTCACTGAAAGCCCGGCGGTACAGCACGTTGTTCTGAATCACAGAGCGAGAGTCCGTCGAGGCAACAGTCGTGGCGGTGATAACAGTACACAGGTATTATTATTATTATTATTATTATTATTATTATTATTATTATTATTATTATTATTCAAAAGCAAAGAATACATACAAAATTAATGGTCAACTGCAATAGTAGACTACCTCACTCTCTCTCGCCTCTGCGCATTGAAGAGATAAGCGCAAGCGTGCACGCTCAAACACGCTGACACACGCACACACACACACATACATACACACGCGTACGCACGCACGCACGCACACACACACACACACACACACACACACACACACACACACACACACACGCACACACACACACACACACACAACACACGTTTGAAAGCGCTGTTTAAATGTACTATTCCAATCTATTCAATTCTACTGTTATCCGTCGCAAAGTGCCGCATTGCATCGCACAACACTGTATACTATTCTATTTTATTCTATCACATCGTATCACCTAATTATATTATATAATATTATACTATATTATATCATGTTATATTATAATATATTATAACATATCTTTTATACCATATCCCACCACATAACGTTATACTACAACAATAACAACAAAAACAACAACAGCAACAACAACAATAACAATAACAATAATAATAATAATGATAGTCATTCGGATGAGACGATAAACCTAGGTCCCGTGTGTGCAGCATGCACTTAGCGCACGTAAAAGAACCCACGGCAACATAACGGTTGTCCCTGGCAAAATTCTGTTGAAAAAAAAAAAATCTACTGGGGGGACAGCAGCCCGCGAAGTTCACACGAAGGAATCTTATAAAATAAAATAAAATAACATTAGATTTTTTTTAAAGAGAAATACAATACAAAATACAATTACAATATATTATATTTCGTCATAATCCTCTCCTCCCCTCTCCTCCCCTCCCCTCCCCTCCCCTCCCCTCTCCTCTCCTCTCCTCTCCTCCCCTCCCCTCCCCTCTCCTCTCCTCTCCTCCCCTCCCCTCCCCTCTCCTCCCCTCTCCTCTCCTCTCCTCCCCTCCCCTCCCCTCTCCTCCCCTCTCCTCCCCTCCCCTCCCTTCCCCTCTCCTCCCCTCTCCTCTCCTCCCTTCCCCTCTCCTCTCCTCCCCTCTCCTCTCCTCCCCTCCCCTCTCCTCTCCTCTCCTCTCCTCCCCTCTCCTCTCCTCTCCTCCCCTCCCCTCTCCTCTCCTCTCCTCTCCTCCCCTCTCCTCTCCTCCCCTCCCCTCCCCTCTCCTCTCCTCCCCTCCCCTCCCCTCTCCTCCCCTCCCCTCCCCTCCCCTCCCCTCTCCTCCCCTCCCCTCTCCTCTCCTCCCCTCCCCTCCCCTCTCCTCTCCTATCCCATCCCACGCTGACCTTGTTGGCGTCCCCCATGTAGTCCTGGTAGAGGTTCCTCAGCAGCATCTCTAGCGTGCGCTCCCTCTTCTGGGCGAACAGCGGGTTGTTCACTGCTGCCTTCTCTCCGTTGATCACTGCCCGTACACACAGCGATTCAAACCCAGTCACACGTCCATTCCAATGATGAGAATGCGAAACACCAACCATAGTTGTGGCAGTAGTCACAGTCCTCGTAGTCAGTATCAGTATCAGTTTCAGTATCAGTATCAGTCTCAGTAGCTCAAGGAGGCGTCACTGCGTTCGGTCAAATCCATAATACGCTACACCACATCTGCCAAGCGGATGCCTGACCAGCAGCGTAACCCAACGCGCTTAGTCAGGCCTTGAGAAAAAAAAGAAAAGAAAAAAGAAAAAGAAAAATAAATAACAATAAAATTAATAAAATAAAATAGTCATCGTCATCGTAGTAGTAGTAGTAATAGTAATCGTCGTCGTCGTCGCCGCCGTAGAAGTAGTCGTAGTCGTCAAAGTAGTAGTAGTAGTAGTAGTAGTAGTAGTTCGGTTGCTGGTGTTGCTACTACTACTAGTACCAGCAGTAACGATAAGACCAATAAGGACCACAATAACAGTCACAACAAAAATAATGATGACAACGAAGAAGAAGAAGAAGAAGAAGAAGAAGAAGAAGAAGAAGAAGAAGAAGAAGAAGAAGAAGAAGAACAACAACAACAACAACAACAACAACAACAACAACAACAACAACAACAACAACAACAACAACAACAACAACAACAACAACAACAACAACAAAATGAAGAAGAAGAAGAAGACCACCACCACCACCACCAATAACAACAGCAGCAGCAGCAGCAGCAAAGAAGCAAGGAAGAAAAAAACAACCAAAAAAGAAACACACACACACACACACACACACACACACACACACACACACACACACACACACACACAAAACAAAAACAACAACAAAAAACCCGTGAAATAAACTCCACTGACTTTTGACGAGCACGAAGTCCCTGAACTCCTCCATGTCCACAAACACAGGGGGCACAGGCAGGGGAGGCCCGAACAGTGGAACACTCTCCTCTGAAAACACCGTCAGTCTGGAACCAAAACACACGTTCAACACTATCCAGACCACTGTCAGTCTGGAACCAAAACACACGTCCAAACACTATCCAAAACATATTGATAAAGTCAATCGAACATCGACCCAGTCATATCCAGAACATATCGAACACAGAACAAATACATATCCAATACACATCGATAAATACAGGCACATCCGAAACACTGTCAGTATGGAACCAAAAGACACGCGCGATACTATCTAAAATACTGTTAGTCTGCAACAGGTGCAACACTATCCAAAATTATATCCATAAAATTAATCAAACGCCGATTCAAGAATATCCAGAACATTACTGAAAAAGAACAAGTACATGTCAAATACATATCGCAATGTATTGTATTGTGTTGTATTGTATTGTATTACTCTTTTTGTCACAACAGACTTCTCTGTGTGAAAGTCGGGCTGCTCTCCCCAGGGAGAGTGCGGCACTACACTGAGAGCGCAACCCCCCCCCCCCCCCCACTCCCGCCCCACCCCCGCCTTTTTTCTTTCTTTTTTTTTCCTGCCTGCAGGTTTTTTTTGTTGTTGTTGTTTTGTTGGGTTTTTTCCCTATCGAAGTGGCTTTTTGTACAGAATTTTGCCAGGGACAACCCTTTTGTTGCCGTGGGTTCTTTCACGTGCGCTAAGTGCATGCTGCACACGGGACCTCGGTATATCGTTTCATCCGAAAGACTAGCGTCCAGACCACTACTCAAGGTCTAGTGGAGGGGGAGAAAATACTGGCGACAGTGCCGAGATTCGAACCTAGCGCGCTCAGATTCTCTCGCTTCCTAGGCGGACGCGTTACTAGGTCACTACTCCACTTGATATCGATAAATCTTGGCGCACCCTCTTCTTAAAACACTGTCAGTCTGGAACCAAGTACACGTCCAACACTACCCAAAACATGTCGACAAAATGGATCAAAAACCGATCCAATAATATCCGAAACATAATCGATAAATCAAACTCATCAGACAGGTTCATTTCCATCACAAATCCATAAACCATAGCTCACTCTCCATAGGAAATGTTGCCATTCTGGAACCAAGCACACGTCCAATACAGATCGATGAATCAGCAGTTAAACCACCACCACCGCCACCACCACCACCGGCACCACCACCACCGCAACAACAACAACAACAAAAACAATACTGATAATAATGATGATTGATAATAATAATAATAATAATAATAATAATAATAATAATAAATGATGATGATGAAGATCACGATGCTGATAATCATCATATGCAACGACAAATCAAACAGCTTATACACCAGTCATTCACACACAGCCATAGCTCTAATTCGGAGTAAAGAAAGACAAAATATGAAAAAAGAAGTCACGATATATGATATCAAATTTAGCGATATCGAACTAAAACAAAATAAACTAAAACAAACATGCAAAAATACAGACCTGTAGCTATTGGTGTTCGCGTTGAAAACCACCACCACAAATATATCTGTGTCTCAGTCAAGGAGGTAAACAACAGACCAGGTGAATGAATCAATCAATCAGTTAATCAGCCAACAACAGACGAATTACTAAAACAATAAAGTGATTTTTTTTTTCAAAAACAAAATAAAACAAGAAGAATAGACAGACCAATCGATCTATACTTAGATAGGTCAACAGATTGATAGAAACATAGGGACAGGTAGATTGATAAATGGATATATATATATATATATATATATATATATATATATATATATATATATATATATATATATATATATCAATTAGCAGGGAGTGAAGAGAAGAAAGAACAACTGAACCAATAAAGAAATATAGAAATAAAACTGGATCACAAACAAAGCCAAGCAAATAACAAACAAATAATTCTATACAACTAAATGATAAACAGACAAGCAAACATAGACAAGCAGACATAGATAGACAGACAGACAGACAGATAGATAGATAGATAGAGATATAGAGAGACAGAGAGATAAATAGATAGATAGATAGAAAAACAAACAACAAACAAATAAACAGATAATCAAATAAACAAACAAACATATAAATCCATACAACTAAATGATGAACAGACAAGCAAACACAGACAGACAGACAGACAGACAGACAGACAGACAGATAGATAGATAGATAGATAGATAGATAGATAGACAGATAGACAGACAGACAGATAGATAGATAGATAGATAGATAGGAAAACAAACAACAAACAAATAAATAGATCATTAAGTTAACAAACAAAGAAATAGATAAATAAATAGATGAACAAATAATATATCAACAAACAAAAACAACAAATAGATGAAGAAAGAAAGAAAGAAAGAAATAATGAGTGAATGAATGAACGAATAAATGCATGAACTAATAGATAAATGAATAAATAAATAAATAAATAAATAAATGAGTAGATATACAAACAAACGATCCAGGATACGCGTGAACCGTGTCTTCATCATGCTGGGTTTGAAGGAGGGTCCCCGCTCAGGATCGCCATCATAGAAGACCACGTTGACAATGTCGTTGCCTATATGGCGCTTCCTCTCCACCTGAGGGAGGGAAATTGATGAATGAATGAATGGATGAATTCGTGGCTGAATGGATGGATCGATGCATGGATGGATGGATGGATGGATGGGTGGGTGGGTGGGTGGTATGAAGAAGGGAGGGAGAGAAAAGAATAGGAAGGAAGGAAGGCAGGATGGAAGGAAGGATGGATGGATGGATGGAAGGGTGGGTGGGTGGGTGGTATGAAGAAGGGAGGGAGAGAAAAGAATAGGAGGAAGGATGAATGGATGGATGGATGGATGGAAAGAGAGAGAGAGAGAGAGAGAGAGAGAGAGAGAGAGAGAGAGAGAGAGAGAGAGAGAGAGAGAGAAGACCAACGGACGAATAACGACTGGCTGATAGAATGAATGAATGAACAAAAGAAAGGAGGGAAGAAACCAGGGAAAGGGGAAGAATGAGAGTGAAAAAAGAGAGAATGAATGAATGAATGAATGAATGAATAGGAATAAAATGAAGAACGCAAACGAACGGATAGCGACCGACCGCATGACTGAATGAAAATGAAGGAAGGAAAGAAGGAAGGAAGGGAGGGAGGAAAGGAAAGAATAAGGGAAGGAAAAGGAAGAATAGATGGAATAAAAGAGAGAATGAATGAATGAATGAATAGGAAAAAAAAAAGAACTCCAAAGGACGGATAACGACTGACCGAATGAATGAATGAACAGATGAAGTAAGCAACGAAGGATGGAAGAAAGAAGGAAGGAAAAAGAAGAATGGAGGGAATAACAGAGAATGAACGGACGAATAAAATAAAGATTTTTTTTTAAAGTACATCAACGGACGAATAACTATTGACTGGCTGAACAAATGAACAAAAGAAAGAAAGAAAGAAAGAAAGAAGGAAAGAAAGAAAGAAGGAAGGTAAGAGAAAAAGGCAGCAATCAACAACCATCTACCTGAAGATCTAGTCATCAGCCCCATCCACATGTAATATGCGGCTTCTGTTCAAACGTGTGTGTGTGTGTGTGTGTGTGTGTGTGTGTGTGTGTGTGTGTGTGTGTGTGTGTGTGTGTGTGTGTGTGTGAGTGTGTGTGTGTGTGTGTGTGTGTGTGTGTGTGTGTGTGTGTGTGTGTGTGTGTGTGTGTGCAGTACGTGTATGTGTGAGTATGCACAAGTTTTTTAGATTGATATGCACTTGTATGTATCCTAATTTCTATTGTATCTGTGTTTGTGTATGATTTTCGATTTATGTTCGTACCTTGTTATGTACTATCCCCCCCCCCACCCCCCCACCCCCACCCCACCCCTCCGGCCTCCCCAATATTCCTTGTGACCCTGGTACACTAGGTAATAAAGACACATTCTATTCTATTCTATACTACAACGATAACATCAAAATGAAAAAAAAAATCTATCTATCTATCTTCCTATCCATCTACATATATGTATATATTTTTTTTTCTCAAGGCCTGACTAAGCGCGTTGGGTTACGCTGCTGGTCAGGCATCTGCTTGGCAAGATGTGGTGTAGCGTATTATGGAATTGACCGAACGCAGTGACGCCTCCTTTGAGCTACTGATACTGAAACTGATACTGAGGGAGGGAAGTGAGGGAGGGGGAAGGGGGAGAAAAATGAAGTGGAAGAAGAGAAGGTGAGGGGGGGTGGGGGGTGGGGGGTTGAGGGGGGGTGGGGTGGTATGTGAAGGTCCTCCCACCCCCCACACCCCCCCTC
>NC_134906.1:3015229-3017729 GCF_041734735.1 Babylonia areolata | reverse complement strand
ATAGAGAGAGGGGGAGAAAGAGAGAGAGAGAAACAGACAGATAGAAAGAGAGACAGACAGAGAGAAACAGACAGACAGAGAGGGGGGAGAGGAAGAGAAAGAGAGAGGGTGAGAAGATGAAAGAGAGAGAGAGAGTGAGAGAGAGGAGGAGGAGAAAGATAGGGAACGAGAGAGAGAGAAGGGGGGGAAGGGAGGGAGGGACAGCATGGCAGACAGACACATAAAGATAGAGAGAGTGTGTGTGTGTGTGTGTGGGGGGGGGGGATGGCAGAAGAAGAAGAGTCGTTATCTGTTGTTTATAACCAAGCCAGCAACACGAGACCGTATCACGGCTGAAAACCCTTCCTTAAACACCCGCTTCGGCAGGACATAAAAGAATCCAAAAATTCAAACCAAAACATCAAAACAAAAGCGAAAAAGCCCTCCAGGAGAAATAAAAAATAAACAAACATAACAACAACAACAACAACAACAGCAATGAGGCAGAAGTATAGTCAAATTCTTCCCCGTACATATTTGTATTTGTATTTGGATTTCTTTTTATCACAACAGATTTCTCTGTGTGAAATTCGGGCTGCTCTACCCAGGGAGAGCGCGTCGCTACACTACAGCGCCACCCTTTTCTTTTTTTTTGTATTTTTTTCCTGCGTGCAGTTTTATTTGTTTTCCCTTTCGAAGTGGATTTTTGTAAAGAATTTTGCCAGGAACAATCTTTTTTTTTTTTTTGTTGCCGTGGGTTCTTTTACGTGCCGCCAAGTAAAAAGATGAATGGACTGACCAGCCAGGCAGAAAATGAGAAAGGAGGGAACGACAGAAAGAAAAAAAAAACCGGAAAAAAAACAGAGACACTGAGAGGAAGGGGTTGAAAAAATAAAAGAGGAACTTTCTAGCTCAGAAAATCTCCAGAAGGTAGGGGGAAGAATTTACACTGAAAGAACACCCCCACCCCCACCCCACCCGTATCCCCACGGCGGGAGGAGTGTGAGAAGGAGGTGTAGAAGATGGAGGAGAAGGAGGGTGGGGGGAGAAGAAGGAGGAGGGGGGAGGGGGAGGAGGAGGGGGAGGAGGTGAAGAAGAAGGAGGAGGAGGAGGAGGAGGAGGAGCAGAAGAAGAAGAAGAAGAAGAAGAAGAAGAAGAAGAAGAAGAAGAAGAAGGAGGAGGAGGAGGAGGAGGAGGAAACAGTACATGATTGGTGTGTTTCTCTTTGTTTCCCCGCGTATTCTTTCACAGCTTCGTGTTCCAAAATCAATCCTCAGCCAACCTCCCCCCTCCCCCAGCACCCCCACGCACCCCCCCCCCCTTGCCCCCCACCCCCCCCCCAATTCCCCAATCGAACCGCCCCCCCCCACCCCCCCCCCTCTATCCAAATCCCAAACAGGCCCTCAGACATGAATGAATTTTTCAGGATTTCCGGACATCGGCAACCCAGACCCAGGGGAATTTTTTTTTCCATTCAGACAGGGGTTGTCAGATCAGACGATGATTTTGAGTCTTCACGAAGCAAATGAAGCGACAGAGACAGAGACAGAGAGAGACAGAGACAGAGAGACGGCATCGATAGTCAATACAGTTCAACAGCATCGCCCACAGCTGATTCAACGCAGAAGGATTGAAACATCAATTCAGAATGATTGAAACGTCAATTCAGAATGATTGAAACATCAATTCAGAATGACTGAATCATCAGTTTTCCGTTTCAGTTTCCTTAAGAACGCGTCACTGCGTTCGGACAATTACAAATCAATATACGCTACACCACATCTGCTAGGCAGATGCCTGACAGCACACACACACATACACACACACACACACACACACACATACACACACACACACACACACACACACACACACACACACATACACACACACACACACACACACACTACACTACACTACACTACACACACACTACACTACACTACACACACACACTACATCACACACACACACACACACACACACACACACACACCGCACTACAACACACGCACACACACACACACACACACACACACACACACACACACACACACACACACACAACACCACACACACACACACACACACACACACACACACACACACGTCATCGATTTCGGCAACCACGGAAGGGATGAAATAAACGATACCCCCCTCACCACCCACCCCCCCCCACACACACACACACACACTCCCCGCACTCCCCCCACCCCCACCCCCCACCCCACTTTTTTTTTTCTTTCTCATAACCAGCAATGATAAACGACAGAAAACAGTCCCTTGTAAGTTGTAACGAGAACATGGGAAGGGGCAGGGAGGGTTGATGGAGGCGGGGTGTGTGTGTGTGTGTGTGGGGGGGGGGGGGGTTGGGGGGCTAATGTCTTTAGAAGGGAGCGGCTTTTTTTTTTTGGGGGGGAGGGGAGGGAGGGGGGGGGCGGAGGCCCCGGGGGGCTGTGTGTGTAGGGATGAGGCCTTGGGGGTGGGGGGAGGGTGATTCCTCACATTTGGAACGTGTGAG
>NC_134906.1:2970229-2977729 GCF_041734735.1 Babylonia areolata | reverse complement strand
CATAATGATTTTCGTCCTTTTTCTTTTCCATGTGGAGGGCAAATTGAAACAAAAAATCCATGTCTTGCTTATTGTATTGTATTGTATTTCCCTTTTTGTCACAACAGATTTCCCTGTGTGAAATTCGGGCTGCTCTTCCCAGGAAGAGTGGGTCGCTACACTGAGAGCGCCCCCCCCCCCCCCCCCCCCCCCCCCCCCCGCGTGCAGTTTTATTTGTTTTCTCCTATCGAATTGGATTTTTCCACAGAATTTTGCCAAGAACAACCCTTTTGCTGCCGTGGATTCTTTTATGTGCGCTAAGTGCATGCTGCACACGGGACCTCGGTTTATTGTCTCATCCGAATGACTAGCGTCCAGACCACCACTCAAGGTCTAGTGGAGGGGGAGAAAATATCGGCGGCTGAGCCGTGATTCGAACCAGCGCGCTCAGATTCTCTCGTTTCCTAAGCGGACGCGTCACCTCCAGGCCATCACTATACTTATTACTTATTGCACTGTTACCAGAAAATAAAGTTTGTTCGTTTCAAATTTCTGTCTGTCTGTCTGTCTGTCTGTCTGTCTGTCTGTCTGTATATATCTCCGAATCTCCATCTACACCCCTCCCTTCCACACAACCGTCCCCATCTCTCTCTCTCTCTCTCTCTCTCTCTCTCGGGGGGAGTGAACTGCCGTGTCGAAGAGAAGACGCACCGATTGACCTCTGGCAGTTATTTGCTAAATACAGAAGACTGAGACCGTCTCATCCTCCTATATTTGTTAAGGATTTCAAGAAAACACCATGCCTGCAGCTGCATCTCAAATTCAGGCAGTGTGCGGCCGTTTCTTGCCAATATTCCACGGCTTCATGCTGAATCGAGCGAAACAGAAGTTGGCTTCACGTATCGCCATTTTCAAGATCAGGCGCAGAGTGGACGGTGTCACCTTTGGTTTGTTGCTCTCCTACCTATTTTGGGGCAGTCTGTTACTTCAGTGTGGAGACATTGAGAGCAACCCAGGACCCAACCCTCAGCCCAGCAAGGACTCCATGAGGCAGACGCGGCTATCCAGTGCCAGCGCTTCTTCCCACAAGGGCAATCTGGACAAACCTGCCGACACCCGTACTTCTTCGCCCTCGTCACGACCGGAACCGACACTCAGCGACATCATGACCGCCATCAGGACCAGAAGCGATGACATGGACGTGAAGCTGGACACCATGGACAGCAAGCTGGAGGGAGTCAGGAAGGAGATCCATGATCTACGTGAGGACTACGCGGCTCTTCAAGGTGAGGTGAGAGGACTGAAGGAGGAGGTGAAGGAACTGAGACAGGAGAACCAGGACCTTCAGAAAACCCAATAATGACTTGTGTGCCAAGATGGACGACTATGAGTCCAGACTTGATGATTTAGAAGGACGGTCAAAACGTAACAATCTTATCTTTTATGGTATACCAAAGAAAGAGAATGAGACAAACGCTGACTGTGAAGGATTACTCAAAGACTTGTTTACAGACAATCTGGACCTGACTGATGACATCGAGTTTGACAGAGTTCATCGCCTTAGTTCTAAGCCTGACTCGCCCATCATTGCTCGTTGCGTGTTTTATAAGCAAAAAGTGAACATCTTGAAATGCAAAGGAAAAAAAAACAAGGAAACCAACATTTTTTATTGGTGGGGACTTCTCCAGGCGTTGTGAGAGAGTTTTAGAAGGAAACCCCAAACCCCACACCTGAAAAAAGGGGAGACAAGATGGGAAGAGGGGCCCATGGTTTTTAAACTTTTTTGTTTTTGAGGGAAAAGGTCCCCCGTAATGGGGGTGACGGGTAGTTGAAAATACGTGGGGAAAACGGCCGGCCCTCGTGTTCTGTTTTTCATCAGGGTGAAAAATTTTAAATTAAAAACCCCGGGTTGTTTTTGCCCGTGTCACCAAAACTAAAGGGCTGCACGTGAAAGTGAAAAAATTTGTGGGGTAAACGTTAGAGTGCTGACAGAGCATTGTGTGTTGTAAATTTCCCCTTGTGCAAAAAGGGTCATTGGGTGAGCATGGGTTTTTCACAGATGTGTTCAATGATTCTTGAAAACGCCAGCCACCCCCTTTCCCATGGAATGAAAAAATAAAACTTTGAATAAAAAAGGAAAAAGTTTCTTTTTTTTTTAAATTTGGGAATGTAAATGGACAAATTTCCAAGTTATCTGATACAGATTTCATTTCCCTTTTTGTCTGTTCTTTCGATTTTATATGTTTAGCTGAAAATTTTTGCCCGATAAATTTTTTTAAAACCAAATTTTTTTCCGGAACAAAATTGTGGTACCCCCGAAAAAAATTTTTCAAAAAAACAAGGGACCGTTTGGGGGGTTTGGTATTTTTAAATTTTAGAAATGTTTTTGATGGTTTATTTTGAAGAAGAAAAAATTTTAAGGGCCCTTGTAATTTGGGCCTTTGTGTTTTAACAAAACTTTTTTGGGAAGGGGGGAAAAGATGTATTGTATGTATTTTGTTATTTTTCCACCTGAGGGTTCCCTTTTTTTAATTCTTTTTTTGATTGTTTTTAAACGGCTTGGGTTATTAGAAGAAAATTTTTAACCCGATTTTTTTTGCGGGCCTTATGGCGATTTTCCATATGGGGGTTGTGTGGTGATCTAAAACAGTAGGGTTCAAATTTTCTCTCATTGTAAAGGGGTTGTTCCCGATGTTTTAGTTTCCTTTACGAAAACCCCACCCCTTTAAACAGGTAGATGTTCCAAGATATGTCTTTGAAAAAATTAGGGAAAAAAACAGTTGGTAAATTTTGGTGACTCTTTCGTTTTGGGTGTATTCTTAAGGGAAAATTTGTTTTTGGCGACCGTCAAGGTTTGTACACTTTCGTGTCAGACAGTGGATGCAGTGTTAAGATTATTTTCTGAGGGTTTTGTGACCTATTTTTTTTTCCGTGTGACGCTGTGATTTGGGACTGTTTTGTGAGGGGTTTGAATCTGACCACATCCCTGTTAAGTTTTTTTTAAATTTTATTTTTACGCTGATAAAAAATGATAAGCAAAGCAAAACTGATTATGTTGTTGAAAATTTTTGTATGGTGTGATACCCGAAAGGGTTATCATGTAAATTTATTGTCTAAAGAATTTGGGGGGGAAAAAGGGGCCTTAGCGATTTGCCCTGATTGAAGTTATGTGAAGATGAAATTTAGAGCTTTTTTGGTGTCTAAAAGGGCCCCCTGCACTGTGCATGAAAAAAAACAGGTAAATTGTAAAAAAAACATTACAAAGATAAAGGGGACGGGTTTTGGATGGGGAGTGTCGTTTCAAAAAAAGAAAGTTCGTAGACTATTGAAAAAATTCAAATTTAGGGTTTGACCCAAAGATCGTGATTGTTACGGTAGGGCTGGGGCGTGAATACAAAAATATCCCAAAGCGAAAAAGAAACGATTCAATGAGGGGCTCTTCTTAATGAATGATAGTATCGTTTAAAAGGAGCCCGAAAGGGTTTTGGGATACTGTACACAAGATTTTTTATGAAAAAAAAGGCAACCGGTAAAAAATTTATTAGTATTGATACCGGGTTTTCGAACACTTCAAGCCCTTTTTACAAAGACACTACTTTTGACAAAAAAAATGCATGAGGGAGGTAAAAAGAGCACGAAGAGAGAAATTTTAAACCGGCCAATTTCTAAGGAGGAATGTTTTTGCTATTAGGAAGATAAAAAATCGTAAGGCTGCGGGAAACCGGATGGTATTATTGGGGAATTTTTAAAAATTATGGTTGTAAAAAATTTTTGTGGGAAAATTTCCCTTTTTATTTTTTTTTAAATCTCTTTTTGGGTCATGGAATTTTTTCCTGAAAAATGGGCTGAATTTAATCGTTTTCTGGGCCCCTTTATAAAAAAAGGAAAAGTAAAAAGATTTGAATAATTATCAGGCATAACCCCCTTTGTGATGCAAACTAGTAAGTTTAAAGTACTGTCATAAAATGCAGACTAAGGAATGGGTGGGAAAAAAACAATATTTTCGGGGAAAATAAAAGGCGGATTTTAAAACGGAAAATTTCTTCGGTAGAATTTACATTTTTTTAAATCTTAGGCCTTTGTGCAAAAACAGTTTTCTCTGAACCGTAAATTATATGTTGCGTTTATCGATTTCGAAAAAGCCTTTGATTCTATAAATGAGAAGTATTCTGTGGCCTATTATGTTAAAAAATGGGATTAGGGGTAGAATTATTTAGATGTGTAATGAGTATGTATGGCAGTGTGGAAAGCTAGGGTTTGAAGCGGCGGAAACATGACAGATTATATTCAGTGTACAAGTGGAGTGAAACAGAGGCGATGTATGTAGTCCCATTCTTTTTTCTTTGTTTATCAATGAGCTGACATCTGAGGTTATCGATAATGGAAGACATGAGGGCACAATTCACAACAGAGTTCTTACAGTTGTTTATTTTACTTAGCAGATGATGTTGTTTTGTTGTCTGAAACGGTTATTGGCCTTCAAACACAGTTAAATAGTTTACATCGGGGCTGCTTCCTCACTTCAGTTAAAAGTAAATATGACTAAAAGTAATATAATTGTGTTTAGAAAAGGTGGATATTTAGGAGCCAGGGAACGATGGTTTTATAATGGGAGTTATTCTACCCTGTTGTAAAGGTATACAAATACTTAGGAAGTATATTTTTCAACACGATAAGCTTCTCAGTAACTTGTAAAGATCTAGCGAGCAGAGCAAAGCATGCTATGTTATGTATAATGGCAGAAAATTGTCAAATTTAGGGAATCAGTCTTTCCAAGTGTTTATCAAACTTTTTGATTCACAAGTACAAACGATTGTTCAATATGGTGCTGAGGTATGGGGCTTAGATAACGCTTCAATACATTGTGAAAAAGTCCACTTATTTGCCCTGAAGAAATTCTTAGATGTATCGATACAAACGCCAAATGACTTAGTTTATTGGTGAAACATGTAGGTATCCAATATATATAAACTCAGCAGTAAGATGTAATAAAATACTGGTTAAAATTGATTGAAATGGAAGATACAAGACTACCAAAGAAAGCATATAAAATGTTATATGACCTAGATGCTAGAGGCAAGGTAAACTGGGCAACTAAAGTAAAAGTAAAATTATGCGAATTAGGTTTCGGGTATGCGTGGATCAACCAAGGCGTTGGGAATGTAAGTGCATTTTTAAATATGTTTCGAGAAAGACTTATTGATTGTAGATGGCAAGAGTGGGGTGCCCACATTCAGGACAGTAACAGGTTTGATTTGTATCGACATTTCAACTCACTGCACTGCATGCCGACATATATGTTAATGAAAATGGATAAGCACTTAAAAATTATTATGACAAGATTTAGATTTGGGGTATTCTGATATAACTGTTCAAACGTTTTCGTTATAGAACACATAATGAAAGTGAACTTGTGTGTCCATTATGTAATGATGCACGGGAAAGTGAAGTTCATTTTGTATTTTGGCTGTTCTGCCTTGGATGATCTCAGAGAACAATTAATTCCTAAAAAGTTTTACAGACAACCTTCTGTTTTCAAACTTGCATTGCTATTAGCATCTGTGAATGAGAATGTTGTCAAACGTTTTGCATTATATTTGTATAAGGCGTTTCAGATTCGTTCTATCTGTAGTGAGTAACGCGTATTGTAATTCTGTTTGTTGAATTCAGTGTTAATTGTGATGCACGATTGTTCAATGTTTTCACACCACCCCCTTCATGAGGGGCTATGGCCTATTATGAATAAAACATTCGCATTCGCATTCGCATTCTCTCTCTCTCTCTCTCTCTTCACACACGCTTTCGGTCATACACGTAAAATGTTACATGTCTGTCTGAGTGTGTATATGTGTTCGTGCCTTAAATCTGAATGACACAGAAAACGAATGATGAGCGCCCAGTGGCAGCCGTCAGTCGGCTCTACCCAAGGAAGGCAGCCTGTTGTGAGAATGGCCGCGTGTTTGTAAAGCGCTTAGAGCTTGGTCTCCGACCGAGGATAGGCGCTGTATAAGTATCCATATCAACCCCCCAAAAAACAAAACGAAACAAAACAAATTAGCACTTACACACACAGACATACACACACACACACACACAGACACACACACACACACACACACACACACACACACATAAACAACAACGACAACACCCAACCCACACACCCACACAACAACAACACCCACCACACACCCACACACCCACCCACACCATTCAATCTCACAACCGACAAATAATGAACTGAAGATCCGACCAAGAAAGTTGACCGATAGGCCCTCGACACTTAAGAACCGACATCCTAAGTACTACACAGAGAAATCCCACACATTCACGTCACATTCACCAAAGGACCAACAACAAGACAAACCCCTTCTTTGTTTTCGGCGAGGCACACACACACACACACGCACGCGCTCACGCACGCACGCACGAGCGAGAGCCTGTCCGTCTGTCTGTCCGTCTGTCTGTCTTGTCCACGGGTATGCTTTGTACACAACTGAGGAGTCTTTACTGCTCACTTATCAGGGACTATAGACTTTCTTTGTTGGGGACCTTTCAGAGCTGACGGAAACTCGATCTTATCTGGGGCAGAAGGGCTCCATTTTCCTTCCAACGAACCGATGCTACAGCCGGTCACTTCACAGATGGAGGCCTGTGTAGTGTACCAAGGCGCGAACTGTGTGTGTGTGTGTGTGTGTGTGTGTGTGTCTGTGTGTGTGTGTGTGTGTGTTATTTTCTTTAATTTAACTCACTCAGTACGGCCAGTCCTCTCTTCTCCTCTACACGGACCCCTCGGATGTCCAGTGGGTGTCTCAATGACCCAACCTTTAGCTTCCGTCGTCAGAATTGTGGTATTCTTTGTCAACATTCACCTCTTCAGTATAAGAACCTTCCGCTTGCAATATTTTGATGGTGGTAATTGGGGTGAAACGCTATTAACGTCGTCTCTTTCGCCGTTCGTATGGAGAGAGTTAACGTCTTTTCACTTTGAGTGATATTAGATGTGTCATGTGTGTGTGTGTGTGTGTGTGTGTGTCTGTGTGTGCATGTTGGTGTGTGGGAGGTGGGGTTGGAATGGAGTTTTATGGGATGGGGGTGGGGGTGGGGGGATGTACAGAGAAAGGATAAAACTGTAACAATGGAATAAGCAATTCATAAACATCATCAGTTCTGTGAAACAGCAATTATCTACATGAACAACAACAAAAATAAATTGAAGTATCGGTCGGTCGATCGCATCACAGAAACTGTCCTATTGGACTATGTAACAGGGATTCAGCAATTTCGGAATAACAGTAATTGATTGGGCATTATTTCTTTTATGTTTTGTTCTGAAAATGTTGTAACCTTATACGTACGTATTTTGGAAGTAACCTGCCAATTCTTTGACACTGAAACAAAACATGATTTCGTGTGATCTGTTTACCACAGACACAATAAACGTTTTTGCTAAACTTTGTCTTGAATGTGTGTGTGTGTGTGTGTGTGTGTGTGTGTGTGTGTGTGTGTGTGTGTGTGTGT
>NC_134906.1:2960229-2962729 GCF_041734735.1 Babylonia areolata | reverse complement strand
GGGAAGAGGGGAAAGAGGGGGAAAGACCAGAGAGAGAGAGAGAGAGAGAGAAACAAAGACATGACAAGAAAGAGGGAGAGAGGACGAGAAAGAGAAGACAGAGAATGGGGGAGGGGAGACAGGGAAGACAAGAAAGAAGGACGAGACATAGACAGAAAAAGAGAGAAGAAAGAGAAGGGGAAAGAAAGGAGAGAGAGGGAAAAAAAGAGAGAAAGGGGGAAAAGAGAGAAAGAAACAGAGAAGAGGGGGGGAGAGAGAAGAAAAGAGAAGACAAGAGATAGGGGGGGAAAGGAAGAGAGAGAAAGAAAAGAGAAAAGAAAGACAAAGAAAGAAAGAGAGATATACAGAGAAGGGGGGAGAAGGGGGAAAGAGGGAGAAGGAAAAAAAAAGAGGGAAGAGGGGAGAAAGAGGAGAGAAAAAGACAAGACAAAACAGAAGGACAGAAAAGAGAAAAACAAAGAAAAACAAACAAGAATGAATTCAAAACCACGGGGAACCAAACAAATTAACTGAATCACTCACTCACCACTCACAAACCCAAAGCTGATTGTCATTTCTTCCACCTTGTGGCCCGGACGGGAAAATAACACTTGTCTGTCACTCACTTTGTCACTGAATTTCACACACTCAGTTGACAAAATCACTTGCAAAAAAAATTTCTTCTATTTTTTTCCCCCCTTATACTTTCTCTTCTTTCTTCTTTTATTTCTTTTTTTTTTTCTTCACTCGGCGAAAAATACCAAAACCGACCAAAAAATTTGCCACACAATAAACAAAAAACCCCCAACTGCTCCTCTCCGAGTAGGTAAAACCGCGGACACAGGCAATATCACTCGGCGAAAAAAGAATAAAAAAACCCACGGACCCAATTTCACCAGGGGCACAAAAAAAACAAAAATTTCCCTCGTAGGGATTGGGTAACTCCACACTTTTTATTTACCCACCCCTCACTCGCCCTTGCGACGAAAGAATATATAAATAAAAAACAACACCCCGCAACCACAAAATAAACTTTTTCCCAAACCCCCACACAACCGCAACTTCCTCCTTCTTCTTCTTCTTCTTCAACAAGTGTTTGACGAACTACGACGAGGTGGTTTTAGGCCTCGCAACAAACAAAACTATAACTCCCCACCACCACATTCACAGATTCTGGGGGGTGTTTTTTTTTTTTTTTTTTTTTTCCTTCGAAAGGGAGACGGTTCTCATGACTTCATGCAAGCTGTTGCAAAGCGTTTTGGCATCTTTCTAGCTGCCCCTTTTCCCCACAAAAAGCAAGCAAGGGACATGCTGAAATATTTCCATCCGGGTCCCCCCGTAGCTTTAGTAGTAGTATAATAGAGAGAAGAGATCGGGGACAGAGGAGTATGAAAAGGGGCAGTTTTTTTTTAAATGACAACTTAAACCCCCTCAAACTGACTAAACATGTTTTCCCTCCCCCTCTCCCCTCTCTCTCTCTCTGTTGTCCTACGCCGCTGGGGGGGTGGAGGGAAAAGGGGGGGGGTGGAGCGGAAAAGGAGGGGGGTGCTAAAGCCCCCGGGGTTTTGTGGGGGTTGGGGGTGTGTCCCCCACTGCACTTGGCACGTGGTGTTTTACGGTGTCGTAAGTCGCAGTGGCAATGGGTAGGGGTTAGTGGTGGTTTAAAGGGGTTTGTAGGGTATGGTGGTTTGTGTGGTGGGGTAGTGGGGGTGGTTTAAAAGGGGGATATGGTAGTGGGGGTATATTGGGTGGTGGGGAGTTGTTTGGTTTGGGAGGGGGGTATATGGTAGTGGTGTATGGTATGGTGGTAAAGGGAGTGGGTTAGTGGGGGTATAGGTGGTGGTAGGGGGTGTGGGTGGGAGGTGGGGTAGGGGGTAATGGTGGAAGTGGTGGGGTATTGGGGAGGGTGGTATTGGGGGTGGTAGTGTGGTGGTAGGGTGGTTTTTGGTGGTGTAGTGGTGTGGGTGGGGTTGGGTAGTGTGGTTGGTTGGTTTGGTAGTGGGAGTGGTGGGGGTTTTGGGGGAGTGGGGGTGGTATGGTGGGGGTTGGTTGGGGGGGTTTATGGGGTAGGGTGGTGTAGTGGTGGATAATGGTAGTGGTTGTGGGGTTTTTGTAGTGGGGTGTGGGGTTAGTGGGGGTTGTGGGGGGTAGTGGTTTGGTTAGTGGGAGGGGGGGCCGCAGTGGCTTGTTGTTTCTTTGTTCACGTTGTTTTTGTTGGTTTTATAGCGGCTAACAGCGTAAAATTCGAAAAAACGACCGCAAATGAACCGGTGTGTGTGGTGTTGGTGTGTGTGTGTTTTGTTTGGTGTTGTCTTGTTTTGGGGCTTTCTGTCGTGTGTGTCTGGTTTACTGTGTGTGGGGTGTTGTCCCGTCGTCTGTCTTGGGGCATGCCCCCGCGCTGTGTGTGTGTGTGTGGTGTGGTTTCGCGTGCTTACAATGCGTGCCTTGTGTATATGTTTTTTGGGGGTTTGGGGGGTGTGTGTGTGTGTGGGTT
The DNA here is from genome assembly GCF_041734735.1 of Babylonia areolata. NCBI lineage: Eukaryota > Metazoa > Mollusca > Gastropoda > Neogastropoda > Buccinidae > Babylonia > Babylonia areolata. The sequence continues at coordinate 2,960,256 of NC_134906.1, read as the reverse complement.
TTGTGGGGTGTGGGGCCGCGCGGCCCC
>NC_134906.1:2945229-2947729 GCF_041734735.1 Babylonia areolata | reverse complement strand
TAAGCTGTAAACGGTTTCCCATTGACTGGAGAAACCATTGATACTACAGCTCTCACTTTGCTGTTGGCCCAAATGTAAACGTATGTCAATCTGTGATATAAGCCGAGTCTTGGGCCTAAGGGGAGGAGTGTAATTCTAGGCCTAATGCCCGCCTGAACCCCGAAGAAGATTAGCCCTAATTCAGTACATCAACAGCATATATGAATGGTACAAAGACATGTAAAAATAATGCATTTATGGATGAGATAGAAAGTAAGGATGAAGGAAGGAAGGAAGGAAGGAAGGAAGGAAGAAGAAGAAGAAGAAGAAGAAGAAGAAGAAGAAGAAGAAAGACTTGTTGAAGAAAAGAGAGACAGGTAGACCTGACAGAAGCAGAGACAGATAGACAAAGAGGCATAAACGCCTTGATTATTAATGATCAATGAAACTGTGGTTTATGTTATAATAGCGTGGAGCATGTTTATAGATGTTTCATGAGATATGCATGATAACCTCAACCTCAACCTCAGGCCCATAACTACAAATTAGTCGTTGGGGGAAGCCTGAGGACCGCAGACGCAACCTCCCTTCTCCATCTGTCTCTGTCAGCAGCCGCCGGCAGCAGCTCACGTGTATGGAGTCCGGTCCATTGTTTGATGTTCTCATGCCAGTTCTTCCGCTGTCTTCCTCTTCTTCTCCCGCCCTCGATGGTACCTTGTATGATTGTTTTGGACAGACTGGTGTGTCGAGTGTTGTGTCCAAACCATATCAGCTTGCGTCTCTTCACAGTTGAAAGGAGAGGTTCCTGAGGTCCAGCAAGGTTCTCAGTTCTGCTCCGTACATTATGCATGATATGCGTCTTTAAATACTGAGATGCTTCGTACTGTGTTCATTTTTATACATGTTAACATATCATTCCATAAGCAACCCCCCTGCGTAAGAGAGACTGCACTGACTTAAATAGATCAATTCTAGGCAGCGGGGCAGAAATTTCGTGTACATGACGTTGAGTATTAATAATAACAAATCTATTTTGAAGAGTAGAGGTGAGTAACACCACAGAGATGGGCTTAGTAGGTGGTGTCCTAAGTACGTTGAATCAGAACAGGCACCACTGAACACCACCGAAGAGACTCAGCAGCAGTGCAGGGTCTCCTCTGGTGTGTGGCCTCCTGGCGACCTAGCATCGATGGTTCCCTGCGGACTGCCGACGCCGTGGAACTGTGACGGACGAACCCGGGTGTGGCCGTGTATGGGGGGGGGGAATCTAAATGAGCGGCGTGAGTGTAATGCCACTGAAACGGTGCAGATGATGGGGCAGCAAAAAAACAAAACAAAAAAACACACCAACCAAAAAACAAACAAACAAACAGAGAGACAGACAGACAGACAGAGAGACACAGACAGACAGACAGAGAGACACGAGATGTGTTCCCCTCCCCACCCCACCCCCAAGCTGTTCTGAAAGCAGACTTGCAATGACGGTGAGATGTTCTCACGTTCACCTGACAGTAATTAATGGGCCAGAGTGCAGAGAGAGGAGGTGGTGGAGGTGGTGGGGGGGGGGGGGTAAGGAGGTGGGGAGACGGTGTGGGGGGTGGGGGGGGGGGAGCGGAGGCGGGAGGTGGTGGTGGGGGTGGGGGTGGGGGGGGAGAGGGCAGGGAGGCATCTGAAAATCAGAAATCAGAAGCGGAAATCATTTATCATTTTATCCCAATTTTTTACACACACACACACACACACATACACACATGCGCACACACAAACAGACACACTCATGCGCGCGCACGGACACACACACACACACACACACACACACACACACACACACACACACACACACAAGCCTCAGTCTTCGGCGTTTCGCCCGGTACCGGAAATCACGAAGCACGCACGCGCCACACCTCCAGATAACAGCTGTCTTCTTTCATGAACCCGAGATCTCCTCCGAGTAAGGGGAGTGAACCACCTCCACCACAAATACACCGCTTGTTGAACGAATTAACTCTCTCCATACGAACGGCGAAAGAGACGACGTTTCACCCCAGTTACCATCATCAAAATATTGCAAGCGGAAGGCTCATACTGAAGACGTGAATGTTGACAAAGAATACCACAATTCTGACGACGGAAGCTAAAGGTTGGGTCATACAGACACCCACTGGACATCCGAGGGGTCTGTGTAGAGGAGAAGAGAGGACTGGCTGTACTGAGTGAGTTAACCCTTTCACCGCCAGTCAATTCAGAGTACAAAATTCCCCTGTGGTACAAACGCAGAAAAGACAGTGGCTAGGAATAGCTGGGGATTCCCCCCTGCGATGTATAGAAAATATGGCCTATCCTACCACCGGACATTAAGAACAGTAGGTTCATGGATAACAGACCAAAGAACGGCCACCTTTCAGTGACATGGGTCCTCTACCACGCCTGTGCATAAATGCGAGCTTGGCGGTGAAAGGGTTAAATAAGGCAAGTTAGGAAAAAAACTGCAGTTGGTTTTATGTTGTTTTTGGATAGTGCC
>NC_134906.1:2920229-2925229 GCF_041734735.1 Babylonia areolata | reverse complement strand
TTCCATCTAAGTCTCTTGTTCCAGATTGTTTCAGGCGTAGTAAGCTATGAAATACTTCGTTTATTGTCACAGGTGGTATATTAAAGTTAGCTGAGATGTTTTTCGAGTCACAGTATTGTTTCAGTAGTTTTAGTTCGTTTTCATTTGTTTTATCATTTACAATTATATTGTTGGCAATGTTAGCAAAATGATAGTTTAACTTTTCTGGTGATATCTCTTTTATTGGTTTATGGAAATTAGACATTGAGTTCTTGTTTGTCAAGATATTAATGGCTTTCCAAACTGCTTTCGAATTCTGAGAAGAAGACACTAGATTTTGAAAATATTTAATCCTACTTTTTCGCTTCATAGAATTCACTTTATTTCTTTGTTTTCTATATAATTCTACTTTCTTTGATCTGTGGTAGTAATCTCTTAATTCAATTTCATTATCTATTTCCTTTGTCAACCACGGAGGTTTAATTTTATGCTTCACCCTTTTTCTTATAAATGGAGCATGTCGATCATACACTAAATTAAATGTGTTTACCCAGTAGTCAATGGCATCGTCGGGATTTCTTATTTGATAAACATATTCTAAACCAGAATGAAGCAAATCATTGATGAATGTATTCTTATCGAAATGGGTGAAACTTCTGTAAAAAATTTCTTTATGACCCGATTTAGGAATTTTGACACCTTTCTTTTTCCAAGTTAGACAAACAGACGAATGGTCACTACAGCCAGTTTGAACAGAACATGTTTCCACTATATTAGATTTTGTGTTGACGTAAATGTGGTCAATGAGAGTTTCAGTGTGTTCAGTGAGACGTGTAGGGCGATCGATTATTTGTTCTAGTCCGTACAGAGCGTAACTGATGTTCCATTTTATTCCAGGTACTGTCAAATCAATGTTAAAGTCCCCAAGGAGAATAATTTCTTTAGACTCAAGTATAGCTGCATCCATCATCGAATTAAATTTGTCGTACCAGTCAACGGTTTCGGCTGGGTTTCTATAAAGGAATCCTATCATAATAGGTTTACAACGTTTAAGATTAATTTCTATCCAAATAGATTCCGTGCCATGATTTTCAAGGTGTGTTAGTCTCTTGAACATTACTGAGTTATTACAATATAAAAGAAGTCCAGTAGATCTTTGACCAGTAGGGTCAAGTCGGATGATATCATAGTTAGGCATGCATATGTGAGAATCGGGAATATGATCAGTTAATCTAGACTCTGCAACACAGTAAACATGAAAATTAACCCCATTGTTATGCAATATGGTTGCGATATCATCAGTCTTGTTTCTGACACTGTTGATATTTAGATATCCTATGCGAAGCCCCTCTTGTGAGGGCCATGTATCTTGAGTGAGAGGCATTGTATGGCAGTTGGAAATAATAACATATACAAAATGTAGGTGCTTTACACACAAGAATTACTTTCAGTATAGCAGTAAATGCCCAAATACAATGCAAGAAAAAAATCGGTTCAATTAAAGACTAAAGCACAAATACAATGGTATCCACTGAAACTACTGCACAAGTAGACGTGAGCGAATGCCTACAATCAATTAGCAAACACTCAACAAAGCATGTAATATCTTTAAAAAAAAAATTAAAAAAAAAATAAAAAAAAATAAACAACAACAACAAAAAACAACGTACGATTATGGATTATCAAAACGTGGAGTAAAGGAAGGCGAAAAAGCATATATTAGACAACAACCACCACCCGTGACACACTTAGCAGCGTGTCTATCACTGACCAAGATAGTCAAGTATTTGATACGGCAATCCAAACGTAATTGGTCCAGGGAATACAAAAATTCAGCGACATCTATCCAAGTCCAGCAAGCTGCAACACCTCCCCCATCGCTTCATCTTCGTCAACTCCCATCATCCCCCACCCACTCACCCCTTTGCAACATTATGCACATATGCAGTCATACACTCCATTCATACTTGCACTCGCACACATGCATCCCTATCATGGAAATGGACGCTGAAATGATTGGTGAGCACCCATGTAAGTAGTAATCATGCTACGCAAGAACTGTTCAAAAGGGTTAGTAGCAGGCATGTGTAAAAAATTTGCAGGAATGTCAGGTTTAAACATGGGGTCTTGGGGCATTCTTGTTTGAAAAGGGGGGACAAAGCTCATTCCATGATATGGTACGTGTGGTGGTGGTGGATTTGACTGAGCTGTCTGAATGTTGTCACCATACATAGGGGGTGGGGGAGGGGCTTGGGGGTTGGGCAGGTGAGAAGGTGGGGGTGGTTGAGAGGGTGGGGGAGGGTGACCACTGAAGGTGCGATCAGAGGAGTTTGATGTTTGCTGTGACCATTGGTTTTCTCTGTGTGGGAGGGGCGGATAATGAAACATGGATTCTGGCGAATGGTAATCATTGGGTGGGGCCCTGCTTTGCTGTCTGTATTCTGGGTTGTAATCTGAGTAGTTTGTATGCGTGTGACTGTTGGACGCTGAGGCCATTTGAGTGTTCCGTGTGTGGTTTGACTCTCGGAACCGAATTGGGAAAAACAGTTGCTTAAAATTTAGTGCGAGTTTAGCTGTGCCAATTTCACTTGGGTGAATGAGGTTGCTGTATAGAACAAGTTTGGGCTTTCCTGTTGATGTTGTAAAAGTAAGGAAATTATCAACGAATTCTGTATTCAGCATTTCACAGGCTTGTTGCATGTTGTTATTTGACGGTGTGATGAAAGTGTTCAGGTGGTGTGTACCTCGTGCTGGGACTATGGAGCTGAGGATTACTCTGGCATGAGGGAAGATGTTAGTGGCCAGATGAATGAGGTCACACCATGTCTCTGTATTGACTGTCCCTGTGGCTCTGCAGTCATTGACCCCGGCATGTACAATCAACACTTTGAGGCTGGAGGAACCACGTTGTTGGTGCAGCCAGTCAACCACGTCACAGATGGTCATGCCTGGCACACAGATTTTTGACGTGGATTCTTGTCGGGGGGTTATTCTTCGGAGATCAATGTCTCTGATGACTGAGTCCCCAATCAGCAGAACAGAGGTTCTGTCTGACACTGAACGACGGGACAGAATGTCAGATGGGGTGTTCCCTCGGTCCACTTCTTTGCTGTCAACACCAGTTTGATCTCGTGATGTTCTGGAGCTTGAGTTTGTGTTAGGCTTGCGATCCACAGGGTGAGCTGTGTTATCTTCTTGTTGGGGAGGGCTCAGCTGATGAGACGTCTGAGTGGAGAGGACGGGGCTGTTCTTTTCTTTTCTGGGACTCCGGCTCTGTGTGGGCTGTTTGGGTTGTGTCGAAGGATGACTCAGCACCTCACTGCCAGAGTCAAACGTGTTCCGGGTCGTTTCTTCTTCAGAGGCAGTTGGATGACGGAGGTCATCATTTTGGTCACAAGTGATGGACTTTCCGTTGGTTGCAGCGTCAGCTGGTGATGGTCTGGAGGTTTCCCTGGCTCTTGGTGATGTGCTGCAGACGGTGGTGGGTGTTAGAATGTTTGCGGTATCTTCCTGCACAACGCCTACATTATCACCTTCAGTCTGGGTACTGGCTTCACGTGATCTGACGGGCTTCAACTTTTTTAGGTCCGCACAGACATTCCCAAACTGGGTTTTTAAAGAGTGGTTTTCTTTTTTCAGCGCGTTGACTTGCTTGTCTAGCTCACCGATTTTTGCTTCAAGGGAGCCAATCAATGAATTGAGCGTCTCTGTCTTGAATGCTATAAGGGTACGTAATTCGTTTTTTGTACACACTTTTGCGTCTTCGATGTGAGCAGTCATTGAAGCTTGACACTCACAGTGAGACTGCTGAAGATCAGTCACTGCATCCTGTAGTTCCTGGAACTTTCCAATATAGGCCGTCAGTGAAGTTGTTGGCCGTGGATCACTTTTCTTCTTTGGGGTGACACAGAGGGTACGTCTCCTGAGTTTGTGAAGCATTTGACGATGTTCCATCTTTTGTCTTGTGAGGGGAGTAGAGGGGGTGTGGGATCCATCCTTCAATCCACAAGGTAAAGGGGGGATTCTTTGTTCCTGTTGATCTTGCGGGTGAGGTTGTTCTTTATGTGGTGGTTGTGCGTCAGTGGCAGGTTGACTGGTAACTGCTTCAGATGGTGCCATTTCTGGGGTAGCTTGACTTGCATCAGATGTGGGAGATGTCCCACTGTGATTTGAAGCGTGTTTGATGTTGATATGCGGGGTAGGGGGGAGGAGAATAAAACCTTCAGCTGGAGAAGTGTTCTCTGGATTAAAATGCACTGGAGAAACAGAACTATGGCCAGACATGCTTCTGTTAGGGGGTTCACTGTTCATTGGGGTCACTGTCATTACTGGGCACTCCGGGTGTACAACACCAGTCACACAGCTCATGAAGGTCACCGGGGCTTTCAGGAGGGACTGGGTCAGAGATGTCACATCACTGTTCACCATATAGGTTTTCACGATACGATTGATGACCTCACACTCCTCTGTGTCCCATTGTGTACAGTCCTTGCCCTGACACAGGAGGGTACCCGCCCCAACACTGGATTTGAAAAATAAGGTCAAGGTCACACGTTTGGAATTGGGGTGGCTAGTGGACACACGAATCACTGTTTTTGCCGGCGTTGACTGTGCTTCAGTTATCCATAATGAAGAGGAGGGCAGAGTGTGCTCTTGATCATCGTAGTCTGCGGATTCGATCTTTATTAAATCGTTTGCAATTGCGGAATATCGATATAGTATTGCATTGCGCCAGATAACAAGTTCTTTCTCATCACACCAAAATCTCTTCTGAATGCGATCAAGAGTGTTTTTCAGTTTCTTGGCTGTATCGGAGTCATGGGCCTGTGGTTGGATGACATTCATAATAGCACGGGATTTACCGATTCATCTGCCACATCAGGTAAAAACAACTCATTCACACTGTTGTTGCAGGACTGGTCTCGGTTTAGAGTCGCTTACATTGTCCACAGGCAACTGAAATTTGAAGCTAGGATTTCTTCATGACTGATGTAGGCAAACACAGCATAGTAGCATGATCC
>NC_134906.1:2905229-2910229 GCF_041734735.1 Babylonia areolata | reverse complement strand
CACACACACACACACACACACACACACACACACACACACACACACACACAGACGTATTGTGGACAGATGAAAACCGGAGTGCCCAAGGCTAAAGACACCACATACATCAGTCTGAGGGACGATGTCTGACATTGTGTTCTCAGGATTAAGTTCAAACTTGTCGTAGTCTGGGGAAAAACAGAAGAGAAAGAAAAAAAATCTTTTTTAAAGGAAAGAAAAAAGAAAAGAAATTGAATGTAAAAAAAAAAAAAAAAAAAAAAAAAAAAAAAAATATATATATATATATATATATATATATATATATATATATATATATATATATATATATATATATATTGATATATTGTGATTGATTCACTGTCTCTTTGTTTTTTGTATATCTGTCTGGTCTGCCAGTCACTTAGGAGAATGAACGTGAATGTGATCCAGAAAGAGAGACAGACAGACAGACAGACAGAGACAGAGATAGACAGACAGACAGACAAAGACAGAGAGAGAGGGTGGGGGGACAGCGGGAAAGAGGTGGAATAAGAGAGACAGACAGACAGACAGACAGAGACAGAGACAGACAGACAGACAAAAGATAGAGAGAGAGGGTGGGGAGACTGGGGGAAAGAGGTGGAATAAGAAAGAGGAGAGACAGAGAGAGAGACAGACAGACAGACAGAGACAGAGATAGACAGACAGACAAAAAGATAGAGAGAGAGGGGGGGGGGTGGGGAGACTGGGGGAAAGAGGTGAAATAAGAGAGACAGACAGACAGACAGACAAAGGGTGGGGGACTTGGGGAAAGAGGTGGAAAGAGAGACAGGTGAGAGAGAAAGAGAGACAGACAGACAGATGGACAGACAGAGTGAGAGAGACAGACAGACAGACAGACAGACAACAGACAGACAGACAACAGACAGACAGAGAGTCAGACAGACAGACAGACAAAGGGTATGGGGACTTAGGGAAAGAGGTGGAAAGAGAGAGAGACAGACAGACGGAGAAACAGACAGACAAAGGGTTAGGGGGACTTGGGGAAAGAGGTGGAATAAGAGAGAGAGAGGCAGAGAGATAGAGAGACAGACAGACAGACAGACAGAGACAGAGAAAGAGAGGGTGGGGGTGACTGGGGAAAGAGGTGGAATAAGAGAGAGAGAGGCAGAGAGATAGAGAGACAGACAGACAGACAGACAGAGACAGAGAAAGAGAGGGGTGGGGGTGACTGGGGAAAGAGGTGGAATAAGAGAGAGAGAGGCAGAGAGATAGAGAGACAGACAGACAGACAGACAGAGACAGAGAAAGAGAGGGTGGGGGTGACTGGGGAAAGAGGTGGAATAAGAGAGAGAGAGGCAGAGAGATAGAGAGACAGACAGACAGACAGACAGAGACAGAGAAAGAGAGGGTGGGGGTGACTGGGGAAAGAGGTGGAATAAGAGAGAGAGAGGCAGAGAGATAGAGAGACAGACAGACAGACAGACAGAGACAGAGAAAGAGAGGGTGGGGGTGACTGGGGAAAGAGGTGGAATAAGAGAGAGAGAGGCAGAGAGATAGAGAGACAGACAGACAGACAGACAGAGACAGAGAAAGAGAGGGTGGGGGTGACTGGGGAAAGAGGTGGAATAAGAGAGAGAGAGGCAGAGAGATAGAGAGACAGACAGACAGACAGACAAAGGGTTAGGGGGACTTGGGGAAAGATGTGGAAAGAGAGAGACAGACAGACAGACAGACAGAGAGAGACAAAGAAAGAGAGGGTGGGGTGACTGGGGGAAAGAGGTGGAATAAGAGAGAGAGAGAGAGAGAGAGAGAGAGAGACAGAGACAGAGACAGAGACAGAGACAGAGAGACAGACAGAGACAGAGACAGTGACAGAGAGAGAAAAATAATGAATGAATGAATCTTTATTTGCCAACGGTGAAGATAGTATCACTTTGGACGACTTACACATCTGCCGTTGTTCTAAGAGACACACAGACACATGAGAGAGAGAGAGAGAGAGAGAGAGAGACAGACAGACAGACAGACAGACAGACAGACAGACAGAGAGAGAAACAGAGACAGAAAGACAGACAGAGAGAAGAGACAGACAGAGAGCGAGAGAAATAGAGAGAGACAGATAGAGAGACAGAGACAGAGAGAGACGCTTCAGACGCTTTTTTTTTTTTTTATTGACATTGGCCTAACTACAGCCCTTATGTCAAGGGGGTCAATTCTAAGTTGCAGCGTCATTGTATTGGATGAAAGAAAACAAACAATAAATAAAGCAAATAATGTCAATAACTGAATTAAAAAAACAAAACAAATTACTTAATCGTACATTTATGTATGTGCCAATACACGTACACACACCATAGTAGTGAAACAACATACAATAGACTATAAACATACAATGTGACCATCAAGTGTATACAGCTGTACCAGGCTAGTCATATAACTAGTGATGATTACGTGTTATTACTATCTATTTTCCTTTCCCTGATATTAACAGCTTCTGCTATGTATTTGGCAAGCAAAATTATAATTTCATCATTTTCAGTGGATAACAGACTAAGCACGTCTTGTCTTTTCTCAGCAGCAATATGAAAAAAAAGTCGTGTCTTGGCTCTAATGTCTTCATAAGCATTACAATGAAATAAAAAATGATCTTCATCCTCTCTCACATCCTCCATACACACTGTACACATACAATCAGCTAAACCCTTAAGATCAAACCATCTTTTATTAGCTTTTAAACCTAAGGTTCTGTTTCTGAATCTTGCTAGCAATATCTCTGTGCCATTTATTGGTAATTACTACTAAAAATTTCTCCGGTTGTAAAATAAGTTTTAAAGGAATGGAACCAAGCATACTTCACATCATCTTCCATTTTAGAATGCCAATTTTCTGTTTATAACAAGATGCTAAGCGAGAGACAGAGAGAGAGAGAGACAGAGAAAGACAGAGAGTGAGACAGAGAGACGCACAGAGAGAGAGAGAGACAGAGAGAGAGAGAGAGATTCAAAACCTTTATTACTCATGGATAAAGATTTTAGGCATCGCCCAGTCTTCCAATCTGTCCTTGTGACAACAATAACAACAACAACAACATTAACGATAACGACACAAAAATAATAATTTTGTTAACACTGCTACATCTACTGCGAACGAAGAATGATCACCATCATCATCACTAACATCGTAAAAAGTAATAAAACGAACGCATATCCATTCATACATTCTCTCTCCAGAGAGACAGACAGACAGACAGACTGACACAGAGAGAGAGAGAGAGAGAGAGAGAGAGAGAGAGAGAGAGAGAGAGAGAGAGAGAGAGAGAGAGAGAGAGAGAGAGAGAGAGAGAGAGAGACGCATCTTGGACAGATGAAAAACGAGGGCCCAATGCTAAAGACACCACCACAACATATATCAGTGTCAGGAACGCTATCCGACACAGTGTTCTCGGCATGAAGTTCCCCAATCTTCCTGTGTGCCGCTGACAGGCACAGCAAAATTCATATCCAGCAATCAGTAGAAACGAATGAATAAGGAATATAAATGAACAAATAAATAAATTAATAAATGCATAAAGATTTTGTATTTGTATTTGTATTTCTTTTTATCACAACAGATTTCTCCGTGTGAAATTCGGGCTGCTCTCCCCAGGTAGAGCGCGTCGCTACACAACAGCGCCACCCATTTTTTAATGTATTTTTTTCCTTGCGTGCAGTTTTATTTGTTTTTCCTATCGAAGTGGATTTTTCTACAGAATTTTGCCAGGAACAACCCTTTTGTCAATAAATGAAATGACGAATGAATAAATGAATGAATGGACGGATGAATGAATGAATAAATGAATGAATTAAATAGATTAGCCAATGAAAATGAACATGGTAGTAAATAAATGTGTGTGCGTGCGTGTGTGCGTGTGTGTTAGTGTGTGTTAGTGTCTGTGTGTGTGTCCGTACGTCCGTGAGCGCGCGCGCGCGTGTACGTGTGTGTGTGTGTGTGTGTGTGTGTGCGCGTGTGGGTGTGTGACTTTGTTTTTCAAATAGATTTTCATGCATTTTAAAGAAACCAATGTTTTACAGCTTTCTGAGAATCTCTTTGATCTATCCGGGAAAATGAGATACTTTTGAAACCTCATGAAAAACAAAACAAAACAACAATCAACGTTTCAACAGTTTCGAACCAAATGTATTCTTTTTAATAGTTTTATTCTGTTCATCAATTTTTCACATTCGACTTCTACCCAATTGGAGTATGTGTCCTTTAGAAATCGATAATATTTATTTGTCTATCTATCTATCTATCTATCTATATATATATATATATATATATATATATATATATATATACATATATATAGAGAGAGAGAGACAGACAGACAGAGAGAGAGAGAGAGAGAGAGAGAGAGAGAGAGAGAAAGAGAAAGAGAAAGAGAAAGATTTGGGACCAATATCCGTGTGGACATGAAATCAGACGCTCTCTCGATATCTGTCTGTCTGTCGGTCTGTCTGTCTCTTTATGTCTGTTCCTCAGCGAACGTTGATGTTTCAAAGTTCCTACCGGAAAGATCTGGGATTTAATTAATCAAGTCCATGTTGATAATATAAACGTATAATATTATGTTCCCTTTCGTCTCTCTGTCCGTATCTCTGTCAGTCAGTCAGTCAGTCTGTCTGTCTGTCTGTCCTTTTGCTATCGTTGACACATGACTACCAGGCAGGTGTGGGATCAATGTTTTTTTTTTTCCAGGCAGACATTAAAGTATATGTTCTCTCTCTCTCTCTCTCTCTCTCTCTCTCTCTCTCTCTCTCTCTCTCTCTCTCTCTCTCTTTCTCTCTCTCCGTATATCCGAGTTTGTCTGTCAGTCTGTCTGTCTGTCTGGCTCTGCTTGTCTTTTTGCTATCGTCTCTCTGTCTCTCTCTGTCTCTATCTATCTATCTATCTATCTATCTATCTATCTATCTATCTATCTATCTATCTATCTGTCTGTCTGTCTGTCTGTCTGTCTGTCTATCTATAACTGGCAGAAA
>NC_134906.1:2892729-2895229 GCF_041734735.1 Babylonia areolata | reverse complement strand
AGATACGACAGGAATTATGTGACAACAATGATGAAAGTTAGAATTAATTTACTATGCACGAGAAGCACTTTTGTTCAGCAGTTAAGTTAGTACGTATTTTACATTTTGTTGTGGCTGAGTGATCACCATATTATGTACTTTTGACCTCTTTCTAGGGGCCGGAGGCCTGGAGATTAAAGTTTTGTTCTTGTTCTTGTTCTTGTTCTATCTCTGTTTCTGAAATATATATGCACAGATACCGTTATAAAAAATGTTGATCATACAGAGATACTGTGTCCCTTGTGCAAGCAGTCAAATGAAGATGAAGTGCATTTTGTTTTGATGTGTCCTGTGTTACATGGTCTTCGCGTAAGATTTATTCCAAAGAAATAATTATCTTGTACGTCCATGTTTGTTCAAATTATGTTTATTGATAGCATCTTTCCATTTGTGGTGTCATACATAATCTTGCTTTGCATAGGGCTTTTTTAAGTTAAGAAGAAACGATAATTATTATCATAATTTATTTCAATCAATTGTGAAAATGGTGAATGTTTACTGATGCGGATGGTGACATCTGCATAGTGTATTATCGCCCTTCATTCATTTGGGGCAATGACCTTAAGTGAATAAATCATCTCAGTCTCAATTTCAGTCTCTCTCTCTCTCTCTCTCTCTCTCTCTCTCTCTGCCCGCTCTCTCTTTCTCCGTCTCTCTCTCCTTCCCCCTCTCTTTCCCTCCCTCTCTCTCTCCATCTCTCTCTCTCTCCCTCACTCCCCCTCTCTCTCCCCCTCACCCCTCACTCCCTCTCTCTCTCTTTTTCTCTCCACACATGTTCCTTCCAAACAAGGTAAGTATTCATTGTGTGAACGAACATAGCAGCTGCTCGCAGCGAGGAGCAAACTTCCTCCAAGAAGGACGTCCGTTCAGTTCTAGAAACGTTCAACGACGACAACAATAACAGGACAAAAAAAACAAAACGCTTTAGCTAAGAGAGGAAGGTGGTGGGATAATGTTAATCAAGAAGCTCATCTGCCAGTACAGTGTCTGTAGGGGTCTGGGTGGTGGTCTGGACGCTAGTCATTCGGATGAGACGATAAACCGAGGTCCCTTGTGTAGCATGCACTTAGCGCACGTAAAAAACAAGACAATAAAAAAAATAAAAATAAACAAATAAAAAAAAACCTCACGTCAACAAAATGGTTGTTCCTGGCAAAATTCTGTAGAAAAATCTACTTCGATAGGAAAAACAAATAAGACTGCACGCAGGAAAAAAAAAAAAGGGGGGGGGGGGGGGGGTGGCACTGTAGTATAGCGACGCGCTCTCCCTGGGGAGAGCCGCCCGAATTTCACACAGAGAAATCTGTTGTGATAAAAAGAAATACAAAAAAAAATACAAATACAAAAATGGACCCTCTGCAAGCATTTATAGCTTTTTTTTTCTTTTTTTTTATTTTATTCTATTTATCATAAATTTACTCGGGTGAGAATAACATCATAGACTGAACATGAATGGTGAATATGATAACGTTTTCTGGGCATCATTCTATTTCTGGGCATCCTACTATCATTTTGCGCCGATTCATAATTATCAAATTTTGGCCATCTGTGTTTTTGTATTTGTATTTCTTTTTATCACAACAGATTTCTCTCTGTGAAATTCGGGCTGCTCTCCCCAGGGAGAGCGCGTCGCTACACTACAGCGCCACCCACATTTTTTTGTATTTTTTCCTGCGTGCAGTTTTATTTGTTTTTCCTATCGAAGAGGATTTTTCTACAGAATTTTGCCAGGAACAACCTTTTTGTTGCCGTGGGTTCTTTTACGTGCGCTAAGTGCATGCTAGCACACGGGACCTCGGTTTATCGTCTCATCCGAATGACTAGCGTCCAGACCACCACTCAAGGTCTAGTGGAGGGGGAGAAAGTATCGGCGGCTGAGACGTGATTCGAACCAGCGCGCTCAGATTCTCTCGCTTCCTAGGCGGACGCGTTACCTCTAGGCTCACTTAGGTTAATGGGGGAAAGTCAATGTTTTCGTTAACGATCTTTCTCCGTTTGCCGCTGACAGCACCAAGCGAACATTTGTCCACATCTGAACTGAACAAACCGGCTGCAGCATCTCAGAGATTTTATGCTTCCTGCTGTGGGATGGTGAATCGAAATTGGCATCACGAAAGGGGGAAATATTATCCGAGTGTATAATTGCAAAGCTTCGCTGATCGATATCAGCGAACCGCAGATTTGTTTTATATTATAGACGTACAGTGCCGTGCGTGTGTGTGTGTGTGTGTGTGTGTGTGTGTGTGTGTGTGTGTGTGTGTGTGTGTTACGTGTACATGTATGTACACGATCGCAGCTGCCTCTGTGAGGACTGAGGAGTATTGATGTGCGTTGTGCGTATTTTGCGTCATGCTGTGTTGTGTCATGCTGTGTTGTGTCATGCTGTGTTGTGTCATGTTGTGTTGTGTCATGCTGTGTTGTGTCATGCTGTGTTGTGTCGTGCTGTGTTGCGTCATGCTGT
>NC_134906.1:2860229-2862729 GCF_041734735.1 Babylonia areolata | reverse complement strand
CCGTGGTCTCCGTGTCACTGAGTGTCGCATGTAGTTAACGCGCGTTAGAGAACCCACGGCAACAAAGTCAATTTTATGTACTAAAAGTCGCCCTTATACACTATGTGCGTTGTTGCTATTGTTGATCGGTTTTATATCTTTTCACAAAGAGTCGTGGGGGGGGGGGGGGGGGGGGGGGGGGGGGAGTGTAATGTGTGTGTGTGTGTGTGTGTTCTTTTTTTTTCTTTGTGTGTGTCTGTGTGTGTGTGCGCGCTCGCGCGCGCGCGTGTGTGTGTGTGTGTGTGTGTGTGTGTGTGTGTGTGTGTGTGTGTGTGTGTGTGTGTGTGTGTGTGTGTGTCGTCAGTCTTCAATATCACACCACCCACATTCACTGACATTTATCGTGTCCATACATAATAATATCCGCCGGGGATACCTAAAGCCAGCCGCTCCTTTTCTTTTCCCACCACCAGCCGGCTGAAAACAACAGAGAAAGAGAGAAAACAGCGTGCAGAGAGAAGAGATAGGAAGTGTCCACCCTGTTCTGGCATCTGGCAAGCCTGGAGGGGGGAGGGGGAGAGGGGGGAGGGGGAGAGGGAGGAGGAGGGGGGTCGGGTAGGGGTCGGGGTGGGGGTGGGGGGTTATCTTGAACCCATCCGTAGCCAGGCAGACAGACGGACGGACGGAGGGACGGGCAGACGAACAGATAGACAAATAAGACGGACGGACACACAGTCAGATACACAGACAGATAGAGTGACAGACGAGACAGACAGACGGACAAATAAACGGACACGCATTCAGATACACAGACAGACAGACGGACGGACGGGCAGATGGACAACTAGACGGACAGACATCCAGACAGACCGACAAATGGACAAATAGACGGACACACAGAAAGTCAGGCAGACAGACAGACAGACATAATTTCAGACAGATAATGAGACAGACAGATAGACAGACAGACAAACAGATTAACAGATGGACTAATAGACGAACACACAATCAGATGAGAGAGAGAGAGAGAGAAAGGGAGAGAGAGAGAAAGAGAGAGAGAGGGAGAGAGAGAGAGACGGACACAGAGACAGAAACAGACAGAGAAATTGCCATACCCAGTAAGCCAAGCAGACAGACGAACAGACACACAGATAAACACAGACAGAGACACACAGACAGACAGGCTGACAAACTCCTAGGATGATACCTAAGACAGCCGCTCCCTTTTTTTTCCTACCACCAGCTGGCTGAAAACAAAGAGAGGAAGAGCGTGCAGAACAGAAAGAGAGAAAAGAGGGAGTGTCTCCATCCCTTTCTGGCACCGGGCAAGCCTGGAGAGGGAGGGGTGTGGTGGGGGTGTTGGAGGGGGGGGGGTATCTTGAACCCATCCGTAGCCAGGCAGACAGACGGACGGACGGACGGACGGACGGACGGGCAGACGAACAGATAGACAAATAAGACGGACGGACACACAGTCAGATACACAGACAGATAGAGTGACAGACAGACGGACAAATAAACGGACACGCATTCAGATACACAGACAGACAGACGGACGGACGGATGGACAACTAGACGGACAGACATCCAGACAGACCGACAAATGGACAAATAGACGGACACACAGAAAGTCAGGCAGACAGACAGACAGACAGACAGACACAGACACCCAGACAGACATAATTTCAGACAGATAATGAGACAGACAGATAGACAGACAGACAAACAGATTAACAGATGGGCTAACAGACGGACACAATCAGATAGAGAGAGAGAGAGAGAAAGGGAGAGAGAGAGAGGGGAGAGAGAGACGGAGACACAGAGACAGAAACAGACAGAGAAATTGCCATACCCAGTAAGCCAAGCAGACAGACG
Source organism: Babylonia areolata (assembly GCF_041734735.1). Lineage (NCBI taxonomy): Eukaryota > Metazoa > Mollusca > Gastropoda > Neogastropoda > Buccinidae > Babylonia > Babylonia areolata. Next base: position 2,860,875 of record NC_134906.1, on the reverse strand, counting down.
AACAGACACACAGATAAACACAGACAGAGACACACAGACAAACACACAGACAAACACACAGACAGACAGGCTGACAAACTCCTAGGATGATACCTAAGACAGCCGCTCCCTTTTTTTCCTACCACCAGCTGGCTGAAAACGAAGAGAGGAAGAGCGTGCAGAACAGAAAGAGAGAAAAGAGGGAGTGTCTCCATCCCTTTCTGGCACCGGGCAAGCCTGGAGGGGGAGGGGGTGGGGTGGGGGTGGTGGTGGTGGGGGGTTATCTTGAACCCATCCTTAGCCAGGCAGACAGACGGACGGACGGACGGACGGACGGGCATGACGAACAGATGGACAAATAAGACGGACGGACACACAGTCAGATACACAGACAGATAGAGTGACAGACAGACGGACAAATAAACGGACACGCATTCAGATACACAGACAGACAGACGGACGGACGGATGGACAACTAGACGGACAGACATCCAGACAGACCGACAAATGGACAAATAGACGGACACACAGAAAGTCAGGCAGACAGACAGACAGACAGACACAGACATCCAGACAGACATAATTTCAGACAGATAATGAGACAGACAGATAGACAGACAGACAAACAGATTAACAGATGGACTAATAGACGGACACACAATCAGAT
>NC_134906.1:2822729-2825229 GCF_041734735.1 Babylonia areolata | reverse complement strand
GAAGAAGAAGAAGAAGAAAGTGGAGGAGGAGGAGGAGGAGAAGAAGAAGAAGAAGAAGAAGAAGAAGAAGAAGAAGAAGAAGAAGAAGAAGAAGAAGAAGAAGAAGAAGAAGAAGAAGAAGAAGAAGAAGAAGAAGAAGAAGAAAGTGGAGGAGGAGGAGGAGGAGAAGAAGAAGAAGAAGAAGAAGAAGAAGAAGAAGAAGAAGAAGAAGAAGAAGAAGAAGAAGAAGAAGAAGAAGAAGAAGAAGAAGAAGAAGAAAGAAGAAGAAGATATTAATAAAAAGAGAAGAAATTAAAATAAAGAAAGGGGAGACAAACAAGGAGGGATCCAGACAGACAGACAGACAGACATACAAACAGACAGACAGACAGACATACAAACAGACAGACATACAAACAGACATACAAACAGACAGACAGACAGACAGACAGACATACAAACAGACAGACAGACATACAAACAGACAGACAGACAGACAGACAGACATACAAACAGACAGACAGACAAACAGACAGACAGACAGACATACAAACAGACAGACAGACAGACATACAAACAGACAGACAGACAGACAGACAGACAGACAGACAAACAGACAGACAGACAGACAGACAGACATACAAACAGACAGACAGACAGACAGACAGACATACAAACAGACAGACAGACAGACAGACAGACAGACAAACACCGAAGGACAGACAGACAGAACACACATCACACACACACACACACACACACACAACACACACAACACACACACACTCACACACACACACACACACACACACACACACACCACACCACACCACACCACACAACACAACACACACACACTCACACACACACACACACACACACACACACACACACACACACACACACACAACACAACACAACACAACACAAGACAAGACAAGACAAGACAAGACAAGACAAGACAAGACAACACACACACACACACACACACACACACACACACACACACAACACAACACAACACACACACACATACACACACAACACACACACACACACACACACACACACACACACACACACACACACACACATACAAGAACAAAGGCACGGGCATTAAGGCGATGGATCAGTACAGCTTACACAAAGCTTCTCAGAATGCTTGGAGATAATAACGTTCAGGACAGGACGAATCGATCATCGAGGCTATGGCTGAGATTATCCGTTGGCCATTGAACGGCAGAGTATGTGGGTTGTCGTGGTGTAGGAGAATGAGTGAAGGAAGGAAAGTAGATAGGAAGGAAGGAAGAGAGGGAGGGAGGGAGGGAGGACAGGAAGGAAGGAAGGAAGGAAGGGAGGGAGAGAGAGAGAAAGAGGGAGGGAGAGGGAGGGAAAGTTGGAGGGAAGGAAGATAGGAAGGAAGGAAGGATGGATGGAGGAAGGAAGGAAGGAAGGAGGGAAGGGAGGGAGAGAGAGGGGGAGGGAGGGAATGTTGGAGGGAAGGAAGATACAAAGGAAGGGGGAGAATGGGTGATAGGAAGGAAGGAAGGAAGGAAGGGAGGGAGGAAGGAAGGAAGGGAGAGAGGAAAGTTTAGACGGAAGGAAGATTTGCATACTTCAAACTAAGTGACATAAAAAAAAAATAATCATGTAAATCAACACAGGCAATATCACAGGCTCACATCACACAGGCCCAAATCACAGCCAGATAAAAACACATCACATCCACCATAGTCAAGAAACCAGGCCTCGCAGAACCACACACACAAAAAACCAAGAGAGGCAAGGCCTTCAAGACTCACTTGTGATAAATTAAGTCCCCTAGCATTAATTACAGAGTAATTTCCCTTTTTTTACTATCTGCACCAAAACGTTTGCAAAATAAATAAAAATTCCATGCTTAGCAAAAGAAGTTCCTGTTTGAACAAAAAATGATAATAATGACTCCTCTTGTTGTTGTGTCAGAATAAGAGGTCAAAGTGCCAAGTTTAGAGAATACAAAAAATATAAATATAACAGTAAATGCAGTTTGCAAAAAATTAGGCTTCTTTTTATATTTCTTTGTGCCCATCCCACAGGTGCAATATTGTTTTCAACAAGATGACTGGAAAGAACTGAATTTTTCCTATTTTTATGCCAAATTTGGTGTCAACTGACAAAGTATTTGCAGAGAAAATGTCAATGTTAAAGTTTACCACGGACACACAGACACACGGCCACACACACACACACACACACACACACACACACACACACACACACACACACACACAACCGAACACCGGGTTAAAACATAGACTCACTTTGTTTACACAAGTGAGTCAAAAATCATCAGAAATGCACGCAAATCAACACCAAAGAGCACACCCAGCAAATCAAATTACAGCAAGCATACAGATGGAGAAGCTTTACTTGGAAAGATACAACTTGAAAAGATGCGTTTTGAGTGCTCTCTTGAATGAAGGTGTTGGGGTCTGACGGATACGTGAGGGTAGAGAGTTCCGCTGTTTTGGTGCAACAG
>NC_134906.1:2812729-2817729 GCF_041734735.1 Babylonia areolata | reverse complement strand
TTATTATTTTTTATCATTATTATTTTCAATTATTATTATTATTATTATTATTATTATTATTATTATTATTATTATTTTAACTCTTTTTTTTTCTTTCTTCTGTTTTTTTCTCAAGGCCTGACTAAGCGCGTTGAGTTACGCTGCTGGTCAGGTATCTGCTTGGCAGATGTGGTGTAGCGTATATGGATTTGACCAAACGCAGTGACGCCTCCTTGAGCTACTGATACTGATACTGGCTCGTCAGTAATTACATCTGACAATCGCGATTTGAAATCAATAAATAAATAAATAGAAACAAAAACCAACAACAACACAACAAACAAACATGAAAATAATTTCCCGAATTCCACCATACGCATTTTACGCATACCCAGATTCATACACTCGACTGTTGGCCGCCGTTCTTTCTCTGTTTCTGGACCTTGCGATTGGAATGAACTTCCTCTTTCGCTTCGTCAAGTCTCCACACTCAGCTCTTTCAAGTCTGGCCTTAAAACCCACCTCTTCCCAAAATAGCCTCCCTTGCCTGCCCTTCCTAGTCTTTAGTTTCTACAGTTTTAGAGTTATGCATGCGTGTGAATGACTGGTGCGAAAGCGCTTTGATTTGTCTCTGCACAAGATCCAGCGCTATATAAATACCATTATTATTATAAATACCATTATTATAAATTCAGACCATAGCAATCTGTCTTTATATACATAAAGTACAAGATAAGAAAAAAAATAACACCGAGTCATACAAAAATATCAGGCCGCCAACAACAAGCAAGAAGAACAAGTGTGTGGGGGGGGGGGGGGGGGATAGGAAGATGGAAAAAAGAACAGAGAGGAAAAAAAAGACAGAAAGAAAGAAGAAAAAAAAAGGTAGCATATCCGTATTATACCTCCAGCGGCAACAACTTGGCGTCCATCATTAGCAGGTTATTTCCAGTCAACAGACGCGCGTGGGGTCTGGACAGATCTGGCAATAATAATAATGATGATGATCCCCCCCCCCCTCTCCCCAACCCCCCTCCCGTTCCTAAACAGGGACAGTCATCATCGAGTCTCTATGGTCGTTGGACTGCAAAGACAGACAAGATAGAGCCTCCTCCCTCCCCCCCCCCTCCTCCTCCTCCCTCCTCCCTCCTCGCTCAACTGACATGTTCTAATTCTGTACCGTATCGTGATCCGTAATGAATCATTCGGTCTATTTCTATCGACACTGCGTGGAATCCAGATGATATTATACACGCCCCCTCCCCCCCCCCCCCCCCCCCCCCCCCCCCCCCCCCCCCCCCCCCCAGCCCCCCTTCCCCCTCCCCCTGGCTCCTGGTCCGTCGTTGGGTGACTTCACATGCGGCAGGTAGTACTGGGTTACATGGTACCAGTATCAAGGGCTATGCCCCTGACCTGCCTTCGTGGCGGGGGTAAAATTAATACGGTTTCACACGTAAAAAAAACCTCTCATGTTTACAAGTGAACGTGATTTCCACCCCACGAACGAAAACAACAAAACGAAACAAACAACAACAACAAAACGAACAAACGAAAGTCTGAATTACTGCAAGAAAACAGTTTTTAAAAGGAGACCATATCAGAGACATTATCAAATGGATCGAGGAAGATGAACTTAAAACCAAATGTTTAGAGTATGTATGGATAATTGCGAACAGCGTATAATTGCGAAAGATTCGTATACCGCCCAGCTTCGAAGCGTTCTTAACGGTTGCATTTCACAATTTAACGACTGCTTCGACATTTTTCTAATACCTTGATGAATATCCATTTTAAAAAAAACCAGCCAAATATCAGTTATTTCTGGCTTTTCAGATAGACAAACACACAGAGAGGCACGCATACCTACAGCCGGACAGACAGACAGTCAGTCAGTCAGACAGACACTGCAGACCAGCAGATTAAAAATAGCACAGCAGATCGCTACCCAGAAAGAAAGAAAGATCGCTGACAACAGAATCCCCCTGATAACAATGATAGCTCCCGTTAATAACATCCATCGCTAATTCGTAGCCAGCTAAGCGCGCATCAGTCATATCAGGATTGTGTCTTGAAATAGATCATGCACAGACCAAGAAATTCTAGACACAGTCCTTGCATACGACTAATGGCAGTAGACCTATTAATCAACATCCAATGTTTGATTAAGTCGTGCGGTACCGGAGCACATAACCTGTTTTCTGTTCTATGGCTAAATCCGTACATACTGTTTGCTTGTGTAATGTCTGACTTGTATCATTATTAACAGAAAGCCATTGCAGATTTACGTCCGACGCAAAACAACAGCATTGGTTTGGTCGTGATAGCAATTCTCTTAGTGCGGGTAATTTGTGGATTGGCGGATACGCGTCGTGTGTGTGTGTGTGTGTGTGTGTGTGTGTGTGTGTGTGTGTGTGTGAAGGGGTTGGTGGTAATGTGTCCATGTGCATACGTGTGTGTGTGTGTGTGTGTGTGTGTGTGTGTGTGTGTGTGTGTGTGTGGTGTGTGAGGGGGTTGGTGGTAATGTGTCCATGTGCATGCGTGTGTGTTGTGTATACATACATACCTGCCTCTCTCTCTCTTTCTCTGTGTGTGTGTGTGTGTGTGTGTGTGTGTGTGTGTGTGTGTGTGTGTGTGTGTTCGTTCTTTAGTTTAACGTCTTTTCTCTGTAAGCGATATTAGACGAGTGTGTGTGTGTGTGTGTGTGTGTGTGTGTGTGTGTGTGTGTGTGTGTGTGTTCGTTCTTTAGTTTAACGTCTTTTCTCTGTAAGCGATATTAGACGAGTGTGTGTGTGTGTGTGTGTGTGTGTGTGTGTGTGTGTGAAGGCAGAATCTGACAGAACGCCTCTGGGTAGACTCAGTTTTGGCGATGTCCTTCTTTCGAAGCTATATAGGGTAGTTACGGGTAATCGCAAACGACCCAGTCGAAACGACCAGCTCAACGTGTGTACTGTAAAAATAACATGTCGTATGACAGTCAAACATAGTACTTTTGTTTTTGAAGGCTTTCTCCGACTGGTGGCACAAGTAAAACTTCGTCTGCTCATTCTTTTCAACATTTTGTCGACGTTTGAAATAGCAGGGGTGCCTGAGGGTGAATGCGAACGGGCAAGTGTACTTGCGGGTTCCTGGCCCAGAACAGAGTGCGATGGCGAGGGGTCGTCGATGGCCTATGCTCCACCAGGAGCGATGGGCCAAATGAATGAATGAATGAAGTGTAATTGCGAACAATGGCTTTGGGTACATGTAGACAATTAAAACAGAAACAGGTCTTTAACTGATAAGACATGACATATTATTGGAACATCCCACTAGACTGTTGTATTGTTGGTTTTGATCACACATGCACACAAACACACAAACAGACGTTTAAACACAGACACCCTACATCGCACACAACACTCTTTTCAGAGTGCTTAGTATTTCTTTCTTTTCTTTCTTTTATTTTCACAAAACAGATTCCTCTGTGTGAAATTCGGGCTGCTCTCCCCAGCGCCACCTTTTTTTTTTCTTTTTTTTTTCCTGCGTGTAGTTTTATTTGTTTTTCCTATCGAAGTGGATTTTTCTACAGAATTTTGCCAGGAACAACCCTTTTGATGCCGTGGGTTCTTTTACGTACGCTAAGTGCATCTGCACACGGGACCGCGGTTTATCGTCTCATCCAAATGACTAGCGTCCTGACCACCACTCAAGGTCCAGTGGAGGGGGGAGAAAATATCGGCGGCTGAGCCGTGATTCGAACCAGCGCGCTCAGATTCTCTCGCTTCCTAGGCGGACGCGTTACCTCTAGGCCATCACTCCACATATGCATTGTGCAAAAATTCTGTTAAACATGGTGATGTTTCAATGAGAGAAATATACACTTCAATGCAAGGGGAAAAAAACAACAACAGTATTTACGATCAGCGAGTGTTTGTGTTATACATACATATATATATATCTTCTTCTTTTTTTTAACCTACACACGAAAGTGTGTCATCACAAGTGACTGGGAACATTGGTGGTTGTTTTTTGTTTTGTTTTTTTTTGTTGTTGTTGTTTTTGTTTTCTTGTTGTTGTTGTTTAGGGGTGGGTGGGAGTGGTTGGGTTGTTTTTTCACTGCTGCATTCATTATGTTGGATTAATATTAACCCTTTCACCGCCAATCAATTTAGAGTACAAAATTCCCTTGTGGTATAAACACAGAAAAGACCGTGGTTAAGAATAGCTGGGGGATTCCGCCTTTCGATGTATAGAAAATCTGGCCTATCCTACCACCGAACATTAAGAGCAGTAGGTTCATGGATAACAGACCAATGAATGGTCACCTTTCAGTGACATGGGTCCTCTACCACGCCTGTGCATTAATGCGAGCTTGGCGGTGAAAGGGTTAACGACTTGTCTTTTTATGAAGTTCATTAAGTACTTTTTTTCTCCTGGCCTCATTATTTGTTAATACTTTTCTAAGATTTCGCCTACCCATTCCCCCCCCCCTCTCTCTCTCTCTCTCTCTCTCTCTCTCTCTCTCTCTCTCTTCACGTTCCTCACTCTGTCTCTCCCTCTAACTCTCCCTGTCTTTGTATCTCCTTGATTCCTCTCTCTCTCTCTCTCTCTCTCTCTCTCTCTTCACGTTCCTCACTCTGTCTCTCCCTCTAACTCTCCCTGTCTTTGTATCTCCTTGATTCCTCTCTCTCTCTCTCTCTCTCTCTCTCTCTCTCTTCTCCGAAACATCCCTCCCCCCCCCCCCCTCCCCGACACACCCATTTCCCCACCCTCACCTTATGTCCGCGCCTTTGGTGGGGTAGTGGGGAGGGGAAGGGTAGTGTGGGCCGGGGGGGGGGAGGGGTTCGTTGGGGGGGTAGGGGGGGGGTAGGGGTTGCGTGTGGGTGTTGGTTGTCTACGTCACGTAAGTGGGGCAACACACCCCGAGTTCAAAACAAATAGGCGGCCACCGACCGTTGTGTGACGTCAACGCCGCTGTGACGTTTTTGTTGACGATGTGTTTACTTGTTTTGTTAGAAGTTGAAACAGGGGGGGTTGGCTGG
>NC_134906.1:2787729-2790229 GCF_041734735.1 Babylonia areolata | reverse complement strand
CCACCTCTCTTTCTCCAAGTACCTCAGTCTTTCTTTCTCTCTCTCTCTCTCTCCTCTACCGCCTCCTCTATCTCTCTGTCTGTCTCTGCCTCTCTCTGTCTCTCCCTCTTTCTCCCCCTCTCTCTCTCTCCACCTCTCATTCTCCCCCCCCCCCCACCCCGCCCCCCCACCCCTCTCTCTCTCTCTCTGTGTCTCTCCACCTCCCTCTTTCTTCATCTCTCTCAATCTTTCGCGCTCTCTCTCTCACTCTCTACCGTCTCCTCTGTATCTCTGTCTCTGCCTCTCTCTCTCTCTGTCTCTCTCTTTCTGTGTCTGTCTCTCATCTCTCTCTCCTTTTAGTTTCTTGTTTGCTAAGAAAGAAAAAAAAAAGAAAAACAAAAAACCCCATTAATTTGGAGTTCATCTTGCAGACAAGCTAGGGGATATGGATAATGCACGTCATCACTTTATCGGGAGTTTTATTTTATGTTTGTCGGTGTTTTTTGTTTGTTTGGTTGGTTGGTGGGTTTTTTTTTGTTTGTTTTTTTTTTTTTTTTTTTTGGTTTGTTTGTTTAGTTGGGGTTTGTTTTTGTTTTGTTTTTTCTTTTGGTTTGTTTGTTTGAAATTTTTTCTTTCGATGGATTTAAAAAAAATTTCCCCTCTCAAGAGACGGAGACAGTGTGTGTGTGTGTGTGTGTGTGTGTGTGTGTGTGTGTGTGTGTGTGTGTGTGTGTGTGTGTGTGTGTGTGCGTGCGTGCGTGCGTGCGTGTGTGTGTGTGTGTGTATCTCTAACTACACACATACAAACATACATAATAAGAAAGAAAAAAAAGGTAAAGAAGTAAATAAAAGAATAGACAGAAAGATAGAAAAGATAGACGAATGAATAAATGACTGGATAAAGACAGAGAGACAAACAAACAAAAAAGGAATAAAAATAGACAGAAGAACGAAAGATATAGAAAGGAATAGAAAACGAAAGAGAATAGAAAAAAAGAAAAAGAAATGGAAAACAAAAACAAACAACGAACAAACAGCCAGAAAGACAGACAAATGACCAAGCCAAATACAACGGACGAAAAACACAAAACAAACGAACAAACAGACAAAACCAAAAATACACAAACAAACAAAAAAAAAAGAATGATATCATGTTCTAAACCTTCGCACAACCTTTTCCTCGCATTTTCCATCACAAATGCTAAAAGCGCAGCTGCAAACGAACTGGCAACAGTTTTTTGGGTTTTTTTTTATTTTTTTTTTTTATTCGGTTTTGTTTTCAGAGTCATCGAGCGGCTTTTCCAATCTTCTGCTCCTCCTTCCCTCCATCAAGATCAAGGAGACTGCGTACAATAGAGAAAAACAAAACAAACAAAAAAACAACAACAAAAAACATCAACCCCCATCTACACGTAATATGCGGCTTCTGTTCAAACGTGTGTGTGTGTGTGTGTGTGTGTGTGTGTGTGTGTGTGTGTGTGTGTGTGTGTGTGCGCAGTGCGTGCATGTGTGAGTATGCACTATATTGATATGCACTTGTATGTATCCTAATTTCTACTGTACCTGTGTTTGTGTATGATTTTCGATTTATTTTGTACCTTGTTATGTACTATCCCCCCGTCCCCCAAATGTTCCTTGTGACCCCGGTACACTTGGTAATAAAGACATATTCTATTATATTATATTCTACTGCTACAGACTAGAGTTCCTACTACCAGTCTATTCACACCATCAACACACGAAGAAGAAGAAGAACAACAACAACAACAACAACAACAACAACAACAACAACAACAACAGCAACAACATCAACAACACGGAGAAGAAGAAGGTGTTGTGGCGTTAAATATGAATAAACAGTTACAAAGGTATGACATGAAGAAAACAGGTACGTTATCACATGATTATCACTTGTTATATAATTACATGATCTACGACGTGTGAGCAGCTTTGGCAATCTCTGTGTATGTGTGTGTGTGTGTGTGTGTGTGTGTGTGTGTGTGTGCGCGCGAGCGCGCGCGCGTGCGTGCGTGCGTATGTGTATGTGTATGAGAAAGAGCACGTGCGCACGCCCGCGCGCTGTGTGTGTATGTGTGTACGCGCGCACGCGCGTGAGTGCGTGTCAGTATGTGTTTGCCGTGTGGTGACTAAAGTGACGTATGAGTGACGTCAATTGGGGGTGTTAACGTCAGAGTGGGGGGCCGGGAGGGGGGCGGTGTGTGAGGAAGCGAGGGTCGCTGGGTATTACTGTGATTGCTGTCGGCTGAAGGGGGCTTAAGGGGGGCGGTATGGTGTGATGGCGGCGATTTGAGGAGACGTATGTGGACAAGAAGACACACCGCCAGAACGCCAGAGATGGAGAATGATGGGGGAGAGCGAGGGTATGAGACAGAGACAGAGAGAGACAGACAGACAGACAGACAGTCAGACAGAGAGACCCAGACAGACAGACAGACAGACAATCCTCAACGATTGTCACTTCTCACCCAGACAATCCTCAAATGATTGTCACTTCTCACAC
>NC_134906.1:2775229-2777729 GCF_041734735.1 Babylonia areolata | reverse complement strand
CTCCGCCCCCCCTCCGCCCCCCCCCTCCCCCCAAGTACATGGAAACCCACGCAGAGAGCCTCAATCGAGCTAATCAGCGGACATTCTCTCCCTTTGATCCAATCAAGTCTCTGTCCTGGGTATTACCTCGGGTTTTTTTTTTGTTTTTTTAAGAACATCGTGAATGAAAGCAATGTCTGCCATGCATTGCAAAACATGCGGACAGAACCAAAACGGGGGAAAATAATAAGGAAGAGAGAGAGAGAGAAGGGGGGAAGAAATCAGCTATGATCTTTGGAAAGCCATGTTCGAGTCCTACGTAGATAGAGTGGAGTCCTCTCTTCTCTCTACACAGACCCCTCGGATGGCCAGTGGGTGTCTCAATGACCCAATCTTTTGCTTCCGTCGTCAGAATTGTGGTATTCTTTGTCAACATTCATCTCTTCAGTATAAGAGCCTTCCGCTTGCAATATTTTGATGATGGTAATTAGGGTGAAACGCTGTTAACGTCGTCTCTTTCGCCGTTCGTATGGAGAGAGTTAACAACCTATCGGCTTTACGCCCTTAAGGTCAAATTGTTCGTAGCTGTGGTCTATTCCATGGGGGTGTGTGTGGCGTGGTCAAGGCGTTGGTCCTGTGGTCTTGCTCGAGCAGGGTCCTTGCTGTGTGCTGGCCGCCGGCTATGTCCGTGGTCCGTGCTGTGTCCTGGCTGTGTTCGGGTGGTGGAGTCCTGGTTGTCGGTCCGAGGCTGGTCCTCGCGATGTCTGTTTTGTCGCGGTGGCGATGATCCACAATAGGGGGTGTCGGGGGGCGGGGGGCGTGGAGGGGGGGGGGCGCTCTGGATGACTGATATCTGTGTACAACCGTTAGGCCCCCTGTCCTATGTAGTAGAAGAGCGTGAGTGAAAGAAGAAAGTATGGGGGCGCCGGAGGTGGGGGTGGGGGGCGGGGGCGGCGGGGGGTTGTGGGGGGGGGGGGAAGCGGAAAGGAGAAGTGGGGTTGGGGGGTGGGGGGTGGAAGAAGGTTGCAGGAAATGGAAGGCAAAATTATATATAGAGGGGGCTGTTGTTGTAGGGACGTGGGGGCGGTCTCCACACTGGGAGGGACCCTCACTCAGTCTGGCTCCGCGACTAAGCCACTGTTGTCGCTAGCATGGGGCTTAGTTGGTGATTGTCCTAAGTACGTTAAATCAGAACAGGCACCACTGAACACCACCGAAGTGACTCAGCAGCAGTGCAGGGTCTCCTCTGGTGTGTGGCCTCCCTCCTGGCGACCTAACATCAATGGTTCCCTGCGGACTGCCGATGCTGGAACTGTGGCGGACGAACCCGGGTGTGGCCGTGTATGGGGGAATCTAAATGAGCGGCGTGGGAGTAATGCCACTGAAACGGTGCAGATGATGGGGCAGCAAAAAAAATTTTTTAATAAAAAAAAAACATATAGATAGATATATTATATAAAATCAACTTTGATAGTAAATCAAAATACACTTGCATACAGAAATGAATAAATAATTAAATAGATAAATAAATAGATAAATAAAATATATGAATGGGTGACGTTTCGCTGTGACGCCACGCCCAGCTCGGGAAAGAGCTACCCGAATTTCACACAGAGAAACATGTAACAAAAAGTAATTCAATATAACACAATGCAATGCAATACAACACAATGCATTACAACCTAAATGCATTGCAATATGATGCAACGCAATGCAAAACAATATGGAGTGGAGTGGTGGCCTGGAGGTAACGCGTCCGCCTAGGAAGCGAGAGAATCTGAGCGCGCTGGTTCGAATCACGGCTCTCCCCCTCCACTGGACCTTGAGTGGTGGTCTGGACGCTAGTCATTCGGATGAGACGATAAATCGAGGTCCCGTGTGCAGCATGCACTTAGCGCACGTAAAAGAACCCACGGCAACGAATGGGGTTGTTCCTGGCAAAATTCTGTAAAAAAAAAAAATCCACTTCGATAGGAACAACAAATAAAACTGCACGAGGGAATTTTTTTGTTTTTTTTAATGGGTGGCGCTGTAGTGTAGCGACGCGCTTCCCTGGGAAGAGCAGCCCGAATTTCACACAGAGAAATATGTTGTGATAAAAAAAGAAATAAAATACAAATATAAATACAAAATACAATATATTACAGTCTGAAGCACCGACCCGACCAGTGCGCCGCTTTCACGTTTGCCAGTGGATGGAAGTTCAGATCGTTTTAAACACGTTTGAACACTTAGCAAATGTTGAAATTGCACCGCTCAGTCTGGCCTTAAAACCCACCACCTCTTCCCCAAATAGCCTCCCTTCCCTGCCTCTTCCTTGTCTTCAGTTTCTCCAGTTTTTGAGTTATGCATGCGTGTGAATGACTGGTGCTGAAAGCGCTTTGATTTGTTTCTGCACAAGATTCAGCGCTATATAAATACCATTATTATTATTATTATTATTATTATTTCTCTTCTGTTCTCCAGAACCACCCTTTCTGTTTCAAAATATTTCAATTTCGTTTTTATATTTGACGAAAAT
>NC_134906.1:2765229-2770229 GCF_041734735.1 Babylonia areolata | reverse complement strand
AGCACATGTATGCTTATTCCACTTCCCTCAATAACAATAATGATAATAAAAGAAGCTTCGTTTGTTCGTTCATTCGTTCGTTCGTTCGTTCGTTCGTTCGTTCTCTCTCTTCAGCATAAACTGGACCCATTGAAATCGTAAATCACGTCTTGGGTTCATCTCATAAAAGTCTCTCATTGTCTCATTGTGTTTGCCCACACAAAAATATATGAAACATAAATCACGTGACAACTTCTTCTTCTTCTTCTTCTTCTTCTTCTTCTTCTCCTCTCTCTCTCTCTCTCTCTCTCTCTCTCTCTCTCTCTCTCTCTCTCTCTCTCTCTCTCTGTGTCTCTGGCTTTCGCTCGCTCGCTCGCTCTCTCGAAGCACTGGACCTTGCAAACATGGAAATCGTGAATCATGTTTTGAGATCATTGCCAATAGACACACACACACACACACACACACACACACACACACACACACACACACACACACACACACACACACACACACACACACAGACGGACGGACAGACAGAGTTTCAATGTGGACCCATTACCCCAACGTGCACTTCAGTGCTGTTGCGGGCTGCATTTCATTGTCCGTTCTGTTTACTGTGGCATGTTTGCCAACAAGGGGGCTTAGGTGGAGAGAGAAAGAGATATGATGGACTGAGAGACTCTTAGGGAGACAGACGCAGAGAGAGAGACAGAGACAGAGAGAGAGAGGCAGAGAGAGAGAGACAGAGGCAGAGAGAGACAGAGGCACAGAGAGAGACAGACAGACAGACAGACAGACAGACAGACAGAGAGAGAAAGAGATATGATGGACTGAGAGACTCTTAGGGAGACAGACAGACAGAGAGAGACACAGAGAGAGAGAGAGAGAGATACAGACAGAGATAGATGGTATATAGTGAGAGAAGACGACGAAGAGATAGGGGTACATAGGGGGACAGAGAGAGAGAGAGAGAGAGAGGCATAGAGAGAGAAGAAGACGGAGAGATAGGGGTACACAGAGAGACAGAGAGAGAGAGGCAAAGAGAGAGAAGAAGACAGAGATATAGGGGTACACAGAGAGACAGAGAGAGAGAGAGAGGCATAGAGAGAGAAGAAGACAGAGAGATAGGGGTACACAGGGAGACAGAGAGAGAGGCATAGAGAGAGAAGAAGACAGAGAGATAGGGGTACACAGAGAGACAGAGAGAGAGAGAGAGAGGCAAAGAGAGAGAGAGAGAGGCATAGAGAGAGAAGAAGACGGAAAGATAGGGGTACACAGAGAGACAGAGAGAGAGAGAGAGGCATAGAGAGAGAAGAAGACGGAGAGATAGGGGTACACAGAGAGACAGAGAGAGAGAGGCATAGAGAGAGAAGAAGACGGAAAGATAGGGGTACACAGAGAGACAGAGAGAGAGAGAGAGGCAAAGAGAGAGAAGAAGACGGAGAGATAGGGGTACACAGGGACACAGAGAGAGGCATAGAGAGAGAAGAAGACGGAAAGATAGGGGTACACAGGGAGACAGAGAGAGGCATAGAAAGAGAGAGAGGCATAGAGAGAGAAGAAGACGGAAAGATAGGGGTACACAGAGAGACAGAGAGAGAGGCAAAGAGAGAGAAGAAGACAGAGAGATAGGGGTACACAGAGAGACAGAGAGAGAGGCATAGAGAGAGAAGAAGACGGAAAGATAGGGGTACACAGAGAGACAGAGAGAGAGGCATAGAGAGAGAAGAAGACAGAGAGATAGGGGTACACAGAGAGACAGAGACAGAGAGAGAGGCATAGAGAGAGAAGAAGACAGAGAGATAGGGGTACACAGGGAGACAGAGAGAGAGAGAGAGAGAGGCATAGAGAGAGAAGAAGACGGAGAGATAGGGGTACACAGAGAGACAGAGAGAGAGAGAGAGAGAGGCATAGAGAGAGAAGAAGACAGAGAGATAGGGGTACACAGGGAGACAGACAGAGAGAGAGAGAGGCATAGAGAGAGAAGAAGACAGAGAGATAGGGGTACACAGGGAGACAGACAGAGAGAGAGAGAGGCATAGAGAGAGAAGAAGACAGAGAGATAGGGGTACACAGGGAGACAGAGAGAGAGGCATAGAGAGAGAAGACAGAGAGATAGGGGTACACAGGGAGACAGACAGAGAGAGAGAGAGGCATAGACAGAGAAGAAGACGGAGAGATAGGGGTACACAGAGAGACAGAGAGAGAGAGGCATAGACAGAGAAGAAGACGGAGAGATAGGGGTACACAGGGAGACAGAGAGAGAGGCATAGAGAGAGAAGAAGACGGAAAGATAGGGGTACACAGGGAGACAGAGAGAGAGGCATAGAGAGAGAAGAAGACGGAAAGATAGGGGTACACAGGGAGACAGAGAGAGAGGCATAGAGAGAGAAGAAGACGGAAAGATAGGGGTACACAGGGAGACAGAGAGAGAGAGGCATAGACAGAGAAGAAGACGGAGAGATAGGGGTACACAGAGAGACAGAGAGAGAGAGGCATAGACAGAGAAGAAGACGGAGAGATAGGGGTACACAGAGAGACAGAGAGAGAGAGGCAGAGAGAGAGAAGACGGAGAGATAGGGGACAGAGAGAAAGACAGAAAAAGAACCGAGTGACAGACACCCGAACAGAGAAACAGAGAGAGAGACTGGGGCACAAATCATTACATACAACTCACAACGCAGAGCTCAGAACTAGTTTAATGTAAGTACCACCGACCTGCATACATATGAATGCACGTGTTGTACACACACACACACACACACACACACACACACACACACACACACACGAAAACCCAACCTTGAGTTGGATGAACAACAAAATGTTAGAAAGATACCTGTGATACTATAACAAAACTAAACAAAAGAAGTAAAGATCCGCCTCGCAACAGCAACATCAGCGATGGCAAAACTGGACAAGATCAGGAGAAGCAGGAGCATTTCCCTTGCCATCAAACTCAGACTGCACAGATCCTTAGCGCTCGCCATTCTCCTGTATGGATGTGAAAGCTGGACACTGTCAGCCGAGCTTGAGAAGAGGATCCAAGCATTTGAGATGAAATGCTACCGAAAGCTGCTCCGCATCTCATGGGGTCGAACACAAGACCAACGACTATGTCCGGAGCAAAAGTCGAAGCCTTCGCCGGACATCAAGAACCCCTCCTGGCCACCATCCTGCAGGGCACCATCGAGGGCGGAAGGAAGAAAGAGTGGAAGACCAAGGAGAAGCTGGACAGATGACGTCAAGACCTGGACTCCTCTGAAGATGCCAGAGCTGGTGTCAGAGGCCCGGAGAGCAGACCAGGCTGGAGGAGAGTGACGTCCGCTGCATCCCTTGTGTCCCCCACCCCACCCCGCACCCCCACCCCCTCCACCCATCACCCCACCCCCGCCCCCAACCCCCACCACGAGCCGGTGGGTCACGAGACAGAAGGAAAAGGAGAAAATAAAAAGCTAAGGGTAATTTGAGAAACATGTCTTTTCTCAAAGACTGAGCGCTTTCTGCTTTCGTTTTTAACCCACTCAGTACGGCCAGTCCTCTCTTCTCCTCTACACAGACCCCTCGGATGTCCAGTGGGTGTCTGAATGACCCAACCTTTAGCTTCCGTCGTCAGAACTGTGGTATTCTTTGTCAACATTCACCTCTTCAGTATAAGAGCCTTACGCTTGCAATATTTTGATGATGGTAATTGGGGTGAAACGCTGTTAACGTCGTCTCTTTCGCCGTTCGTATGGAGGGAGTTAACGCATAAAAAATAAAGATTGCTACATGTCTTGGCACAATCCTGTTGAAATTTTGAAGAAAGTAGGGTAATGTGGAAATCCTTAAATTTTGTATATGCTTGGATAAGTATTTCTTTCTCAGAATATCGTATTGTGGACAAATAATTGCCAGTGCATGAATTTCGTCTTCATACCCTCCACAAAAGGTACAGTTTTTCAGGCTATCCTCATAACGCTCATTAACTTCGTTTACTCCAAATCTGGAAAGACAAATATATAGACAGAGAAAGAGAATACCAATATAGGAATACGAAACAAATTATTCAGATTTGTATTTGTATTTGTATTTCTTTCATCACCACATATTTCTCTGTGTGAAATTCGGGCTGCTCTCCCCATGGAGAGCGCGTCGCTATACTACAGCGCCACCATTTTTTTTTTTTTTTTTTTTTTTTTTTTTTTTTGTATCCTGCGTGCAGTTTTAATTGTTTTTCTTATCGAAGTGGATTTTTCTACAGAATATTATTTTGCCAGGAACAACCCTTTTGTTGCCGTGGTTTCTTTTACGTGCGCTAAGTGCATGCTGCACACGGGATATCGGTTCATCATCTCATCCGAAAGAAATGTTAATAGATTTTCGGAAAGACCCCTTGCCTGTAGCTGACCTTGTTATTGATGGTCAAACAGTGGAGAGGGTCAATGAATATAGATATTTAGGGACCATCTTAGACAATAAGCTGACTTTTGACAGAAATTTTGATTCCATTCATAAGAAATGTCAATCTAGAATTTTTTGTTTACAGAAGCTTAGAAATGTTGGTATAAATTCAAATATTCTTCAAAGTTATTATCGATGTTGTATCGAGTCCGTGCTTACAGTTTCATTTATGTGCTGGTATGGAAGTTTGGGAGTGAGGAGTAAGCGTGTTTTGAACGATGTCATGAGTGTATGCAGTAAAATTGTGGGAGTGAAACAAGCTAGTATGCAAGAGCTGTATGAAAGTCGAGTGGTTAAAAAAAGCAGGCAGATAGCAACTGACGACACCCATATTTTAGCAAAGTATTATGAGCTGTTGCCATCAGGACGACGCTACAGAACTTTTAAGTTGAAATCCAGAGCTCTGAAGACTTTTATTCCACGTTCAATCCACCTTTTAAATTCTTGAGAACTGTGTGTGTGTGTGTGTGTGTGTGTGTGTGTGTGTGTGTGTGTGTGTGTGTGTGTGTGTGTGTGTGTGTGTGTGTGTGTGTGTGTGCGCGCGCGCGCACTCTCATGTGAGACGTGTGAAAGTC
>NC_134906.1:2750229-2752729 GCF_041734735.1 Babylonia areolata | reverse complement strand
GGAAAGGGCCACACACACACACACACAGCGACAGAGACAGACAGAGGGACAGACTGAGAGACAGAGACAGACAGACAGAGAGACACACAGTGAGAGACAGACAGACAGAGAAACACACACACACACACACACACAAAGAGAGAGAGACAGACAGAGAGAGAGAAAGAGACAGAGAGAGAGAGAGAGAGATCACGGCGTGTGAATAAATGGGCTGTGACTTATTTTTCGGTTATTTGCCATGGACGTGGATAAATCAAGTGTGACATGTTTACCGTAGATGCGATAGATCAAGAAGCTGTTTGTGTTTGAGATATGGCCTCCGCCTTAAAAAAAAGAGAGAGAGAGAGAGAGAGAGAAAGATGTCGCATGTTGATGATGATTTAATATTCCTCTTTTTTCTTAACTATGTTTTCCTTCACTTCCTAACTCGCGCGCGCGCGCGCGCACACACACACGCACACACACACACACACACAGCGAGCGAGCGAGCAACAGAGCGAGAGAGATTTTGCTGGCAAGAAGATCCTTCCGATACTCAACAATCATTCAGTCGCATCCAGCTATGGCGATCAGAAAAGCAGGGGAGGCAACTGCTGTCCTGGACTTCCTGGACCAGAATTAATTTTGATTATAGTGGAAAGTGTCTTGCCCAAGTTATGTCCTCACTCTCTCGACCAAGAAGGCTTTTTTGACTCACTTGTGTAAACAAAGTGAGTCTATGTTTTAACCCGGTGTTCGGTTGTCTGTGTGTGTGTGTGTCTGTGTGTCCGTGGTAAACTTTAACATTGCCATTTTCTCTGCGAATACTTTGTCAGTTGACACCAAATTAGGCATAAAAATAGGAAAAATTCAGTTCTTTCCAGTCATCTTGTTTAAAACAATATTGCACCTCTAGGATGGGCACAAAAAAAGTAAAAAAATGAAGCCTAACTATATGCAAACTGCATTTACTGTTATATTTATATTTTTTGTATTCTCTAAACTTGGCACTTTGATCTGATATTCTGACCCAACAACGAGGGCAGTCATTATTATCATTTTTTGTTCAAACAGGAACTTCTTTTGCTAAGCATGGAAGTTTTATTTATTTTGCAAACGTTTTGGTGCAGAGGGTAAAAAAGGGAAATTACTCTGCAATTAATGCTAGGGGACTTAATTCGCTTTAAACTGATCTTTCTCATCTTAAACATTACATTTTGAAATTATACTCTATACATAAAAAGCTTGGATTATTTTTTTTAAGTGTATCACAAGTGAGTCTTGAAGGCCTTGCCTCTCTTTTTTTTTTTTTTTTTTTTTGGTTTGTTTGTTTGTTTTTTTGTACGGGTTGAGATTGTCCTCCAAAGTCCACCAAGCCCCAGAGGCTGCAGCAATTAGTTTCAGTTTCAGTTTCAGTAGCTCAAGGAGGCGTCACTGCGTTCGGACAAATCCATAATTATACGCTAAACCACATCTGCCAAGCAGATGCCTGACCAGCAGCGTAACCCAACGCGCTTAGTCAGGCCTTGAGGAAAAAAACAAAACAAAACAAAAAACTACTACTGGTAATAATAATACGTATAAGGCGCAAAAACTTGATGAAGTCAACTATAAGCGTACATAAATAAATAAATAAATAAATAATTTATTATTTTTAAAAAAGTAATAATAATAATAATAATAATAATAATAATAATAATAATAATAGAAATAAAAATATTTTTAAAAAGACAACAATGATGATAAATAAGCAAATAAATGTAAAACATGGAGAGACCCACATTCACAGCTTTAATAAGACCCAGTACAGACTTTCCTCCAAGCTGTGAAAGTCACAGTCCTGTGAATGAATCCCCGTTGCAGCAGAGAACCGTTGAGCGTGCACCTCTCACTTTTGCTGTGAACGTGTGTCTGCATGTTTTACATTTATCTGCTTATTCATCATCTTGCGTGTGTGTGTGTGTGTGTGTGTGTGTGTGTGTGTGTGTCTCCCTCTGTCTCTCTGTCTGTCTGTCTGTCTCTCTCTCTGTCGGTCTGTGTATGTGTGTCTCTCTCTCTGACTCTGTCAACAACAGCAACAACAACAACAACAACAACAACAACAACAACAACAACAGCAACAACAAAAACCATCACACACCCAGTTCGGTACTTTGTATATTGGCGCGTAATACGGGGTTGCTTTCTCATTATTTTATTTCATCTTATTTTCTTTCTTTTATTTCATTTTGTTATATCTGTGTGTGTGTGTGTGTGTGTGTGTGTGTGTGTGTGTGTGTGTGTGTGTGTGTGTGTGTGTGTGTGTGTGTGTGTGTGTGTGTGTGTGTGTGTGTGTGTGTGTGTGTGTTTAAGAAAAAAGTTTTCAGTTCTGTGAAGGTGATTGGGATCCAACTTATATTCTTGTTCTGTTGGGAACAAAACTTTTTTTCGAAAACACGTTCCGTACTTTGTGTGGTAGATTGCCGGAAATACGGGATCGCTTTTCCAAGCAGTTGGGATTCAAGTTATTTTTGGTCTCGGG
>NC_134906.1:2730229-2742729 GCF_041734735.1 Babylonia areolata | reverse complement strand
TTGTATTTTGTATTTTGTATTTCCTTTTATCACAACAGATTTCTCTGTGTGAAATTTGGGCTGCTCTTCCCAGGGAGAGCGCGTCGCTACACTACAGCGCCACCCATTTCTCTGGTATTTGTCCTGCGTGCAGTTTTATTTGTTTTTCCTATTGAAGTGGATTTTTCTACAGAATTTTGCCAAGATCAACCCTTTTGTTGCCGTGGGTTCTTTTACGTGCGCTAAGTGCATGCTGCACACCGGACCTCGGTTTATCGTCTCATCCGAATGACTAGCGTCCAGACCACCACTCAAGGTCTAGTGGAGGGGGAGAAAATATCGGCGGCTGAGTAGTGATTCGAACCAGCGCGCTCAGATTCTCTCGCTTCCTAGGCGGACGCGTTACCTCTAGGCCATCACTCCCTATATTCCTCACAAGGTTTCCATTTCCTTTTGTCTCGGACCAGATGCACATTCATACAACCACGAGTATCCTTAGAATGCATTCCGTTTTCTGACAAACTGCTCCCCCAGGAAGCGGACCAGACAGGACACGCTCGGAGAAAACGGTATCTGACAGACTGGAAAACATCTCGTCTGTTGACCAATCACTTTCCATTTTCCCTGGAGAGTTAGTGGCCTTAGCTGGAGGGGACGCAACTGAAAGGGTGTTTCCTTTTCTTTGACTCACTTGTGTAAACAAAGTGAGTCTATGTTTTAACCCGGTGTTCGGTTGTCTGTGTGTGTGTGTGTGTGTGTGTGTCTGTGTGTCCGTGTGTCCGTGGTAAACTTTAACATTGACATTTTCTCTGCAAATACTTTGTCAGTTGACACCAAATTTGGCATAAAAATAGGAACAATTCAGTTCTTTCCAGTCATCTTGTTTAAAACAATATTGCACCTCTGGGATGGGCACAAAAAAATGCAAAAAAGAAGCCTAATTATATGCAAACTGCATTTACTGTCATATTCATATTTTGTATTTTTTGACCTCTCATTCTGACACAACAACAAGAAGAGTTATTATTATCATTTTTTGTTCAAACAGGAACTTCTTTTGCTAAGCATGGAATTTTTATTTATTTTGCAAACGTTTTGGTGCAGATAGTAAAAAAGGGAAATTACTCTGTAATTAATGCCAGGGGACTTAATTTATCACAAGTGAGTCTTGAAGGCCTTGCCTCTCTTGTTTTTTTCTTCTTCTACTTCTTCTTCTTTTCTTTTAGTCAGGACAGAGACGGGTGATGTTGTTGTGGTTTGTGAGTGGGAGTGTTTTGGGAGTGATCATTCATTTTTATTCTTCGTTCTCTTTGCATTTTCCTTCCTTCCTTCCTTCCTTCGTCGCCTTCTTCTTTTCCTTCTTCTTCCTCTCCCCCATCCTCCTCATTCTCCTTCCTTCTTTTCATTCCTTCCTTCGTCCCCTTCTTCTTTTCCTTCTTCTCCCTCTCTCACATCCTCCTCCTCGTCGTCGTCGTTCTTCTCCTTCTCCTTCTTCTTCTTTCCTCTATCCACTTCTTCCTCCCTCTCCTCCTCCTCTTCTTCCTCCCCCTCATCCTTCTTCCTCGCCATCATCAGGTTCTCATTTTCCTCATTCGTTTATTTTCTCCTCTGGATGATATCTTTGTAATACCCTGTCCCAAAGTTTTGTTTGGGGTTGTTGCTGGTTTTCTTTTCTTTCTTTTTTTCTTTTTTTTGCCATTTCTATTTATTTATTTCTGTTTCACTTTAGTTTGTCATTCATTCTCTTCTTCTTTTTTTTATTTCTATTTTTATTTTTTATTTATTGTGCTTGTTTTTTTTGTTGTTGTTGTTTTCTTATTCAGTTATTTCCCTTTTAGATAGCGTCTGTCTTGGTCTCTGTCTCTCTCCCCTCCCCCATCCCCATCCCCATCTTTCCCCCTCCTCCCTCTCTCTCTCTCTCTCTCTCTGTCTGTCTTTATCTTTTCTTCCTTTTCTTCTCCTGTGTCTTTATCTGTCTCTCTTGTCTATCTCTCTCTATCTCTGTATCTGTCTGTCTGGCTGTGTTGCTGTTTCTTATTTAGATTCGTTCTATACCCCCCCCCCCTTTTTTTTTCTTTTTTTTTTTTCTTTATGCATGATTGTTGATTTTTCTTTTGTTATCGGTGTTGAAAAATGCAAATAAAAACAAAAATAAAATATTTTTTGTTAAAAAAGAACAGGAAAAAAAATGTTTCTCCCATGTGAATTTGATTGAGCGTTTTGTTTGTTTTCACTTTGAGCACCCTGTCTCTGTCTATGCCGCTGTACCCCTCTGTGTGTGTGTGTGTGTGTGTGTGTGTGTGTGTGTGTGCGCGCGCGCGCGCGCGCGCCTCTCTCGCATTCTACGTGTATTAAACACGTCGTTTCCTCATGCGTAAACCCCTTCCAAAGGGCTTAGGCCTTTATAAATAAAACATCTTGTGTCTTGAGTCTCTGTCTGTCTGTCTGTCTGTCTGTCTCTCTCTCTCTCTCTCTCTCTCTCTCTCTACTTGTCGCCTTGCTTGCTTGGTTCCTTTAAACCTTACCTATTGTTTTCTTCTCTTTTTGTTGTTGTTTTTGTTGTTGTTGTTTATTGTTTGCTTTGATGTCAGCTTGCTTCTTGAATTTTACTTTGCATCTTGCTTTCTGTCTCTCCTTCTTTCTTTCTTTCCATCTTTCTTTCTGTCTTTTTTTTTAATCTATCTCTTTCTTTCTTTCTGTCTTTCTTACCTTATTCCTTTTTTTCTGTGTATTGCTTCCTTTCTTACTGACTTTCATCCGTTCTTTTTTTTTTTCGTTTTTCTTCTTCTTCTTCTTCTTCTTCTTCTTCTTCTTCTTCTTCTTCTTCTTTATTTCTCGAGGCATGTGTCTGGCACCTCTGTTACCGTCTGCAGTGCTTACCTCAGTGGATTCAACAAGGAGAGGAAGCAAGGACCCCAATAGAGATAGAGAGACATGGGGGGAGAGAGAGAGGGATTGAGAAAGAAAGAGAGAGGGAGGGCGAAAGTGAGAGAGGGGGAGATGGGAGAGAGGGGGAGGGAGAAAGATAGAGGGAGGGAGAAAGAGAGAGGGGGGAGGGAGAGAGAGATAGAGGGAGGGAGAAAGAGAGAGGGGGAGGGAGAGAGAGAGGGAGGGAGAAAGAGAGAAAGGGGGAGAGAGAGAGAGGAAGTGAGTAAAGAGAGAGAGGGAGAGAAGAGAGAGGCGGAGAGAGAGAGTGAGGGAGAGATAGAAATATAGAGAGAGGGAGAGAGAGAGGGGAGGGAGGGAGAAAGAGAGAGAGAGGGAGAGAGAGAGGGGTGAAGAGAGAGAGAGAGAGAAAGAGATAGATGGAGAGAGAGGGGGAGAGAAAGAGAGAGAGAGAGAGGAGAGAGAGAGAGAGTGAATGAATGAATGAATGAATGAATCTTTATTTTCCAACGGTGAAGACATTAGCACTTTGGCCGACTTACACATCTGCCGTTGATCTAAGAGATACACAAACACATAGGCATATAAATGTTGCTATACTTAATACATGTATAATGTACAAGTATAGCACAGCGTCAAACTGAGAGACACAACATCGCTCACATCTGTACGAAACGGAAGCGAGTAACACACACACACACACACACACACACATTAACACACACACACACCAAGGGAAAAACAACAACAAAACCCTAGCATGAATGCTACTCATGAATGATTCAAGTGAAATTTACACAGAAAAGTAATGATAAAATTTAAAACACAGATGTAAGAGACATAAAAAATAGCAAATAAGGCGATGGGAAATAGGGATATGGACAGATAGACAAAATATGTTAAAGACAGACAGAGAGAGAGAGAGCGAGCGAGAGAGATGTAAAGATATGTCAGTGCGAGAAAAAAAAGAGTTAGGTGAGGATGGTTCACAATTTGTAATATATGTAAGTATACAGAATCGTAGACAGAGAGAGAGAGATGGGGTGGGCGGAGGGAGAGAGAGAGTCTTACTGTGGATTTCTTCCACTTTTTTTTTTCTTTTTTTTTTTTTTTACCAGAGAACAAAACTTACGTTGTCATGGAATTGTTTGCATTTCGGTGCGCAAAGTCCTTGCTTCAACTGGAACCTCGGTTAATCATCATCATCTCATCCGAATGACTAGACGCTGAGTATGATTTTTTTTTCTACAAACTTTGGAGAAAGGGCGAGACCGAGATTCGAACCCAGACCTTCAACGATACTGCACTGGCAGATAAGCAGCGTCTTAACTCTTTCCATACGAACGGCGAAAGAGACGACGTTAACAGCGTTTTACCCCAACTACCATCATCAAAATATTGCAAGCGGAAGGCGCTTATACTGAAGAGGTGAATGTTGACAAAGAATACCACAATTCGTTCGACGGAAGCTAAAGGTTGGGTCATTCAGACACCCACTGGACATCCGAGGGGTCTGTGTAGAGGAGAAGAGAGGACTGGCCGTACTGAGTGAGTTAATAAAGTGTTTTTGATTGATTGATTGATTGATGTAACATTCTTTTTACGTGTATGACCGTGTTGTCACTTACACATAGCAACAAACATCCATTGCATGGCAAACAACCTGTGCGAGTTACCTCCCGTACTACTACAAAATAATCACGAAGAGCACCACCGATGTGATTCATAGTCAGTGCAGTGTCTCCGCTGGTGTGTGGCCTCCAAGCGACTAGACAGTGACAGCTCGCTTTGAGCCGCTGCTACTGGGGATGAGGGAGGAGATGAACCAGGTTGTGCTATTTTTTGTTTGTTTGTTTGTTTTTATTTCTGTTCTGTCTTTGTGTCTTCCTTTCTTTCCTTTCTTTCTTTCTTTCTTTTTTTTTTTATTGCCTCAGACGTTGCCTCAAGGAAATGAAGGAGAGAGATGTCTTGACATGAAGACTCTGCCTTCAGATCAGACCCTAAGGGCGAAAGGACGGTGGCAATGTGTGTTCAGGATCAGGGTGGGATTTGCCGTCCTGAGTGTGGAAATGGGGAACTGCCCTTGTTCTAGTCATCTTGTGGTGTTGTTTTGGGGTTGTTGGTTTTTTTTTTTCTTTTTCTTCTTTCTTTCTTTTTTTTAATTAGGTTGTTTATGGGCTTTCTTTCTTATTCTTTTTTCTTTCTTTCTTTCTGTCTGTCTTTCTTTGATTCTTTCTTTCTGTCTGACCGACTATCTTTCTTTCTGTCTGTCTTTCTTTGATTCTTTCTTTCTGTCTGACCGACTATCTTTCTTTCTTTCTGTCTTTCTGTCTGTCTTTCTTTGATTCTTTCTGTCTGTCTTTCTTTGATTCTTTCTGTCTGTCTTTCTGTCTGTCTGTTGTCTTTCTTTCTTTGCTTCTTTGTTTCTTTCTGTCTGTCTTTCTTTGTTTCTTTCTGCCTGCCTGTTGCCTTTCTGTGTTTCTTTCTTTGTTTCTTTTCTTTCTGTCTTTCTTTCTGTCTTTGTTTCGTCCCTTGTTTCTTTCTTTCTTTCATTCACATTTGCTCTGCCAATTTTGTTTTTTTTTTTGGCTTGCTCCCTCTCTCTCACTGTCTCTGTCTCTGTCTGTCTGTCTGTCTGTCTGTCTGTCTCTCTCTTACTTTCTTTCTTTCTCGCGTCACCCCCCTGTATTTCCTATCACTATCTCCGTCAGTCTGCGTTGGTTTTACATTATCCGTTTACCTCTCAAAGTCTAAGAATGTTTGGTGTTTTCATGTTCTACTGTCACTGACTGCACAGTCCTCGTGAAAGGGGGAGGGTGTGTGTGTGGGGGGGGTGGGGGGGGGGGGGGGGGTTGGGGGGGGATACTAACGCAATTTCAAAAGATATAAGACCCAACAAACAGAATGTAAATTAATATTCTGAACACGTGCACAATTAGCGCAATTACAGAAAAAGTATGTATCAACATGAACTAGCTGATACCATCTGTCAGCTCGACCATCCATAATGAACGTTTGTTTTTTTTACATACACATACACACATTGATGCTTATGGATCAAAATATCAACAAATGACGTATCCTACAATAGTTGTTTGTTGTTTTTTTTGTTTTTTTTTCTGAGAGTGACTCATAACAATGTTTAAGGAAAGTACCAGAAAAAGAAAAAAGAGAGAGAGACAGAAACAGAGAGACGCAGAGAGAGAGAGACACAGCAATCCAAATACCATGAAAGGTTTTCTTTCATGGTGTGGTTTTTGTTTTTTTCTTTCTTTCTTTCTTTCTTCCTATCTACTTTGTCTTTTCTTATCTACTTTCCCTTTCTCTCTCTTTCTTTCTTTGAGTCTCTGGAGTGGCGCTGTCCTTTTTTGTCTTGGTCATCATGACTTGCTTTGTTTTCTTTGTGGGTTGGTTTTTTGGGTTCGTTTTTTTTTTTTTTTTTTTTTTTTTTTTTTTACTTTCTCTCTTTACTTCCTTCCTTCCTTTTTGCTTTCTTTTTTTTCCCCTCTTTCTTTTCTTCCTTTTTTTTGCTTTCTTTCTCTTATGTCGTTCTCCTCTTCTCTGCCAATTTCTGCTTACCCTACACCCTCCCACACCGTCTCTCACACCCCCCTCTCTGTCTGTCTGTCTGTCTCTCTCTCTTTCTCTCTGTCTGTCTGTGTCTCTTCTAGTCGCTATTTCTGTCTGTCTCTGTCAGTCTTACATTATGCGTCTGTGGACAAAGAGAGAGAGAGAGAGAGAGTGACAGAGAGAGAGAGAGTATGTGTGAGAGAGACAGACAGACAGACACAGAGAGAGAGAGAGAAAGAGAGAGAGAGAGAGAGAGAGAGAGAGAGAGAGAGAGAGAGAGATCAAAATAATACGAAAGGGTTTCTTCTTTTTATCCTTCACATTTTTGTATTTTTTTCTCTCTTTCTTCGTGTCTTCCTGTCTATTTTTTTTCCTTCTTTCTTTCTTTCTTCCTTTCTTTCTTTCCATCTCTCTTTCTATCTTTTTTACTTATTCACTGTCTCATTCTTTCCTTTTCTTTCTTTTCTTTAAAGAAGATGGAAGGCTTCGAACTCATTGAGAGGAGAGGGCATGGGATGGGCGGAGACAAATGGAAACCCTGGAAGACCTGACCAGCACGATGTAATTATAAACATTG
Organism: Babylonia areolata; assembly: GCF_041734735.1. Lineage (NCBI taxonomy): Eukaryota > Metazoa > Mollusca > Gastropoda > Neogastropoda > Buccinidae > Babylonia > Babylonia areolata. Next base: position 2,735,717 of record NC_134906.1, on the reverse strand, counting down.
GGATCCATCTCTTGAATGCGTGTCTTCTCGATTGTTATGTCCCTCGAACTCGCGCTACTGCGTCACCTTCGTTTGCAGAAGAAGAAGAAGGAGAAGGAGGAGGAGGAGAAGAAGAAGAAGAAGGGGGAGGAGAAGGAGGAGGAGGAGAAGAAGAAGAAGAAGAAGAAGAAGAAGGGGGATGAGGAGGAGAAGGAGGAGAAGAAGAAGGGGAGGAGGAGGAGAAGAAGAAGAAAAAGGAGGGAGGCGGAAAAGAAGAAAAAGAAGGAGGAGGAGGAGGGGAAGGATGAGAAGAAGAAGAAGAAGGAGGAGGGGGAGGAGGAGAAGAAGAAGGAGGAGGAGGGAGGAGGTCCTTAATGCTTTTTTCCCCCTTTTTTAATTATTATTCTGCATGACCTTAAACCAAGGAAGAAAACAATCCCATGCCAAATTGGGCCTCTGGCCTTTCTAAGATGTTCCGTAGTTAAAAAAAAAAAAAAAAAAAAAAAAAAGATACAGATACAGATACAGATAAACAACAAGGCTGTGAAGAAACGTCAAGATCAGTCACTAAAATACATACGTACTTATCGTCAGCTAACGAGACGCAGATCTGACAAGTCTGAAAATGGATGGCTGAATTCAATAGAAAGCGTAAACAAACAATCAAAGAAGCAACAGCAACAAAAACAACCAACCGACACTCAAACAACAATGACAAATAAATAAACAATTCGTAAGTTTAACTCTCTCCATACGAACGGCGAAAGAGACGACGTTAACAGCGTTTCACCCCAATTACCATCATCAAAATATTGCAAGCGGAAGGCTCTTATACTGAAGAGGTGAATGTTGACAAAGAATACCACAATTCTGACGACAGAAGCTAAAGGTTGGGTCATTCAGACACCCACTGGACATCCGAGGGGTCTGTGTAGAGGAGAAGAGAAGACTGGCCGTACTGAGTGAGTTAAAAAAAAATCCCCAAAACATCGGACCAGTTGTTTTCTGCACTGCAGACATTGTTTACATCCTCAAAAGCAGTGAGAATGGGCTCAGTCCTAACAACCTGGGGATCATTATTTCGTCCCTCCCTGAAAACCTGGCCACGTTCTTTCTCAAATGCATACCTCCATCACGTCTGATAATGATTTGTCCAGGACAGGGGAAACACCACTGTGCTAGGCACCCCTTGTTGGCTTTAACAAGAAGTGTGTGTTGGCGGCTTTTGCTGGGACAAAAATAGCTCCAGAGTTTCTGCGTCATGATATCTGCGTTTCCGTCAACAGAGCACCTTGCGAAATCTTAGAGTTAAACCACGGTCATTATCATGACTCCCAAATCTGCCACGCTCCGTCAAATGCGCCGTTCACATCCGACAATAGCAGCAGTATTCTACACGTGAGCAATATGTCTACTGACGGAAAACGATATGATGACAGCCAGTCCCTAGTGGCTAGATGAAGAAGTGTTGGTTTAAATAAGACCACAACACACACACACACACACACACACACACACACACACACACACACACACACACACACACACATCCTAAACGGATTCAAGCAATCGAGAAATTGGACGAAACCAACACTCAAAGTGTGCCCAGGTCCTTAATGCTTTTTTTTTTTTTTTTTTTTTTTTTTTGCTTTTTTTCATTATTCTGCATGACCTTAAATCAAGGAAGAAAACAATCCCATGCCAAATTGGGCCTCTGACCTTTCTAAGATGTTCCGTGGTTTAAAAAAAAAAAAAAAAAAAAAAGGTGTGTGTTGGCGGCTTTTGCTGAGACATAAATAGCTCAATACCTCCCATCCCCCACTCCTCTCCACCCCCCTCCTCCCCACTCACGGAACTAATTAATACAATCAACAGAGACATTTGGAAGGAACTAATAGTCCCAAGCTCGTAAGCTCGTTTCTTCACGCGCTGATACATCCTGCACTGCCTTCATTTGCTGAGGAAGAAGAGAAGAAAAAACAACAACAACAACAACAAACAAGTTTTCAGTTTCAGTAGCTCAATGAAGCGTCACTGCGTTCGGACAAATCCATATACGCTACACAACATCTGCCAAGCAGATGCCAGACCAGCAGCGTAACCCAACACGCTTAATCAGGCCTTGAGAAAAAAAACAAAAACAAAAAAACCAAACAAACAAACAACCAAACAAAAACGAATGCCAAAATGATCCTCTGCCTTTGGGAAGTTTTCTGTAACTTTCAAAAATATATTGATATGTCATGGGGAAAAACAACAACAACAATAAAAACAACAACAACAACAAAAATTCACGTACAGTCATAGAATTCGTTCTTATCATGAGCTAACACACATTGTTTTGATGAATCTGAAAGTGGATGGCTCAAACCCATGAGATAAAACATACTACCACCATCACCACCACCACCAACAACAACAACAAAGACGAACAACCAGCAACAATTCGCAATATTTAAAAAATATAAATATATGAATGAATAAAATTTAAAATAAAATAAAATAAAATAAAATAAATTCAAGCCGTTTGTATCATGCACGGCAGACATGTCTACACCTTCAAAGCATTGGGTTGAAAGCGCAACGGGCGCAATAGCTGAGTGGTTAAAGCGTTGGACTTTCAATCTGAGGGTCTCGGGTTCGAATCTCGGTAACGGTGCCTGGTGGGTAAAGGGTGGACATTTTTTTTCTGATCTCCCAGGTCAACTTGTGTGCAGACCTGCTAGTGCCTGAACCCGCCTTCGTGTGTATACGCACGCAGAAGATCCTGTAATCCATGTCAGCTTTCGGTGAATACTAGAAACAAGAACATACCCCAAAACGGATAATGGCTGCCTACATGTCGGAGTAAATAAACAAAACGGTCATACACGTAAAATGTCACATGTCTGTCTGAGTGTGCATGTATGCGCGCCTAAATTATGACTGAATGGCACAGGAAACGAATGATGCGCGCCCAATAGCAGCCTTCAGTCGGCTCTACCAACGTAGGCAGCCTGTTGTGGCAAATGACTCCCGTGTTTGTAAAGCGCTTAGAGCTTGATCTTCGACCGAGGATAGGCGCTGTATAAGTATCCATATCAAAATCAGATTTAAGAAGAAAAAAAGAAAAAAAAAAGCACATTAGCGAAGAGATCGGCGCAGTGCCAATAACCACATCATCGTTTTGTCTCTGAAGTCTTCCGGGTTCTTTCAAGTCGGCAACAGTGCACTGCTCACTCAAGTCAGTTCTAACTCACTCAGTAAAGCCAGTCCTCTCTTCTCCTCTACACAGACCCCTCGGATGTCCAGTGGGTGTCTGAATGACCCAACCTTTAGCTTCCGTCGTCAGAATTGTGGTATTCTTTGTCAACATTCACCTCTTCAGTATAAGAGCCTTCCGCTTGCAATATTTTGATGATGGTAACTGGGGTGAAACGCTGTTAACGTCGTCTCTTTCGCCGTTCGTATGGAGAGAGCTAAAGCTATCATGAAGCTGAGTGATCATTTCCTGATGGTGATAACACACGCGATTGCAACAGTGGATTTATTATGATAATAATAAAAAATAAAATAAAATAAAAAGTGCCAGCTAAATAATTATCAACATCTAGGATATGAGTGTGATGCTCCAGAATTAATGTAATCAACACTGATAACCCCCCGCCTGCCCCCCCACCACCACCCCAAAACACAAAAACAAACAAAAACATGGAAGAAATGAGTGTTCACAAGCTATTTTCCGGTTCCATCATACTCTTTTTTTTGTTCTGTGTTTGCATGGTTGCTGTTAAAACCAAACGTCCTGAAGCTAAAAGGGTGCTCTGACCTTTTGAGCAAAGCAAAAACAAGAGAGAGACAGACAGACAGAGATAGAGGCAGAGACAGAGAGAGCGAGAGAGACAGAGAGAGCGAGAGAGACAGAGAGAGCGAGAGAGACAGAGAGAGAGAGAGGGAGAAGGAAACCAAACGCCCAAAAGCTAAAAGGGTGCTCTGACCTTTTGAGCAAAACGAAACAAAATGGAGAGAGAGAGAGAGAGAGAGAGAGAGAGAGAGAGAGAGACAGATAAGGAAACCAAACGTCCAAAAGCTAAAAGGGTGCTGACCTTCTGAGCAAAGCAAATGAGAGAGAGAGGGGGGAGGGGTGGAGAGAGACAGAGAGAGAGAGAAAAACAGCGAGTGAGAGAGACAGACAGACAGAGAGAGACACAGAGAGAGACAGACAGAGACACAGACAGAGAGAGACAGAAAGATCGGATCCAGTCCTAATGACCACATCATTATTTTCCCCCTGCAGAATCTGCCACGTTCGTTCCAACCAATCGGCTTGCCCCTCTCCACTGATGACAACATAACAGCGTCCTGAAACGGACGAGGTGTGAGTGATGATAAATTAGCCAGGCGGTAGCAGATGGCCAGTCCGAAGAGGATTATTTTATTTTATTTTTTTTTTTTTTTATTTTTTTTTTTTTTTAAAACGTGCCCGAGGCAGAAATAAGGTGCCAGAGGTGATGCTTTCAGAAATGATTAAGTTAAAAAGCTGCAAGGACTATAGCGACACACAAAAAAGTCATAATTAACATAAACAGAAACGAACAAAGAAAAAAAAGGATAAATCAATCAATCAATCAATCAATCAATCGATCAATCAGTCAGTCAATAAGATATGATAATGAGAAACAACTACACAGACCACAAGGAAAAGAAAGCGACCATCAGTAAGTGAACAATGCCCTCGGTCCCCCTGTTGTTAGCCTTTCTCCGTATAATTATAATGCGTGTCGAAATGTGAAGCTGCTTTTTTTTCTTTTTTTTTTTTTTTTTTTTTTTGGTAGCATCCTGTCATGCTCGTGTTCTAGACCACAAAACACACACACACACACGCATACGCATACGCACGCACGCACACACACACACACACACACACACACACACACACACACACACACACATATATATATGTATAAATACATACATATATACATATATACATACATACACACAAGAAGTTTACCATTTGCCTGCCTGGTGCCTCTTAGAATGGAGCAAATATTTACCAACTGCCTATTAGAATGGAGCAATTAGTTGTCAAGTGCCTTTTAGAATGGAGCAATCATTTGCCTGGTGCCTCTTAGAATGGAGCAAATATTTACCATGTGCCTCTTAGAATGGAGCAAATATTTATCTGGTGCCTCTTAGAATGGAGTAAATATTTACCATGTGCCTCGTAGCTGTGATACGTAGACTAGAAATGAGTGTGTGGAGGAGGGGGGTAGAGGAGGTGTAGGGTAGTGTGTGTGTGTGTGTGTGTGTGTGTGTGTGTGTGTGTGTGTGTTGGAGCTCATGTACGTTTATATGTATTTGACTGTGCTTTCATATCTGTGAAACTGCATGTTCGGTGCATATCTGTTATGCATGTGTGGGTGTATATGTGAATGTGTGTCTTCATGTTTTACATCTATTTGCTTATATATCATTTATTCACCTCTTTTTTTTTCTTTTTTTTTCCTCAAGGCCTGACTAAGCGCGT
>NC_134906.1:2705229-2717729 GCF_041734735.1 Babylonia areolata | reverse complement strand
ACAGATTTCTCTGTGTGAAATTCGAGCTGCTCTCCCCCAGGGAGAGCGCGTCGCTACACTACAGCGCCACCCTTTTTTTTGTATTTTTTTCCTGCGTGCAGTTTTGTTTGTTTTTCCTATCAAAGTGGGTTTTTCTACAGAATTTTGCCAGGAACAACCTTTTTTGTTGCCGTGGGTTCTTTTACGTCGGCTAAGTGTATGCTAGCACATGGGACCTCGGTTTATCGTCTCATCCGAATGACTAGCGTCCAGACCACCACTCAAGGTCTAGTGGAGGGGGAGAAAACATCGGCGGCTGAGCCGTGATTCGAACCAGCTTCAAGTGTCAAGTTTTGATTATCCTTTCACTCCTATTGGAGTATGGAGGATTACTGCAAAATAATCTTTTCATGCCCAGAACAAACACTTCCAAATACACAACAATGTCACATAAAAGTTGAGAAAACACAAATGTCTTTTAACTCCAAACGTATAACACACACACACACACACACACACACACACACACACACACACACACACACACACACACACACACACACACACAGCGAGAGAGAGTGAGATCTACCATACATAACATATATGGCACAAGGTGCAATATACTGACTCATCCAGTCATATGATGTGATGAATGAGCAATATTGAGTAGTTTTGCACTTCTTAAACTAAGAATGTGATCTCGCTTCTTAAAGGCTTTTTCTATTAAATACACAAATTCTTCGAAGCGGTCTTCGTTTGAAGTGTCATAAGCAAAGTCATATGAAACAATATCAGGTTTGAGCATAATTCAGCTGGCATATATACTGTTGACGAAGATCTCTAAGAGCAGGAGATAACATGTATTTCATCATCTGAGCGCCTCGATGTATTCTCAAAAATTCTTTGAATATCCGTTAATTTCTCGCAATACACAGGTTTCGCATTTATTCGAATTCTTCACCATTATGTACCATAAAATTACTATTTCTTGGATTGCTTATCCAGCTGTTTGTCAAGACAATCATTAAGGCACAGCAAGGAATAAAGCGGCGCCTTCAGCACCACAAATATAACCCAGAAGACAGATACCATTTGCTGGAACGACGGGAACAGGTCAAGATCTTCCGCCTGAGAACTGGACACAACCGCCTGCTCCACCACATGCACACAAAATCTGGCATTGGACAGAGTGGAGAGTGCCCTTGTGGTGAGGGACCAGCGACAACCGACCACATCCTTCAAGACTGTAGGACGCATGTAGCATCCAGGAGGAAGTACTGGCCAACACCGACAGCAGTGGAAGCCAAGCTGTACGGCACCCTGGAGGAGCTGCGACGAACTGCAGCCTTCATCGAGGACACCGGGCTGCTCATCTAATGGGAGGCGAACGAGGAATAAGAAGAAAATCATCTATTGCATTTCTACATAATGGGCGCCTCGATGTATTCTCAAAATTCTTTGAATATCTGTTAATTTCTCGCAAAAAATAGGTTTCGCATTTATTCGAATTCTTCACCATTATGTACCATAAAATTATTATTTCTTGGATTACTTATCCACCTGTTGTCGTCTGTTATTAACCCTTTCGCTGCCAGGAAAATAAGATTTAAGTGAAATCTATTTGCCAGGGTTTTTTCACAAAAAACGGGTATAAATTTTCCAAAAATTCTGTGCTCTTTGTTATTGGAGAAAGACCCATAAAAGTATATATTTTCTGAAAGGTAAATGAATAAAGAATACAAAACACATGCTGTTTTCCCATTTTATATATATTTTAGTGACATGCTGTTGTTTTGAAATCAGTGTTTTGTTTTTTGTCACATTTTCAACTTGTTCATTACAAACATTAGTCAGGTAATTAGCACAAAAACATCATATTTTCTGGACAAATGGATATCTGCAAACACAAAATCATACTAGAACAACCACAATATATATTTTTTTTTTTTTAAGAGATAGATACACAATACATTGTGACTTCTCCAAGTGATAAGATGGATGTGAGGCCACGCCCCCTCAGTCTCCACCCCCCTCCTCCTCACCCCTCTCACAAGGTCACTTGATTCAGTTCTCATCAGACCGCGTTGGCTGCGTGCCAAGAATATCGCTCTGCTGCTAATTCGGTCATCTGTCGTCTGCTAACGTCAGTACAGCCGGCATCACTCACTGACAGTCGCATCTTGGCCACTCTCTTCATTATTCATTTATTTTCTATCAGATCGTCCTATAAATGTTCATCCCTATCTTCTCCTTCGAATTTAGGCTTCAATTCTTTCTGAGCATCAGCTAAAGAAAGAAATCATGGTTGATTTAGTTCGTCACGATCGCATGTCTTGAGCACGGCGTCAGTCCGACATTTTGTTGAGCGAGCGAGGAGAGAAGTCAGGCAAACGCTTGGACAGTGACCCAACCAAAACGTTCAAATAAAGGACTGCTTCATGACGTAGATGGGGTTTCTGGCTATGAATAGAATCTAGAGAGATTCCCCAGGCTAAAGCTACCACTATTTTTGCCAAGGAAGTGAATGCAAACCAGGGAAAAGTCAGAATATTTCGATGACGAGTTATCTCGTCATGCAGGCAGCGAAGCATACATGCTTGCCATGACGAGTTATCTCGTCATGCAGGCAGCCTAGGGGTTAACAGGTCTTTGACGGAGGTAACAAAGAATGATTCGACATTTTTCACACATTGATTTAGCCACAAAAAAAAAAACCAAATCCTCTTTGAAACAACACCTCACAAGTATCCGAAACCCATGTATTTTTTTACCACACGAATCTGAATTAAGCAATATTTTATTCTTGAGCGGTAATAGGTTTTCGTTCATGCATGACATTTTTAGCTAGTATCTCATGCATTGGACACACGAATTAATGTAAATGAGAGAGAGAGAGAGTAAGAGGAACAGAGAGACATATACACAGACTAAAAGAGTCACAGAGTAAGACAGAAACAGACGGAGACTGTCAATATGCAAAATATACATACACATACATACAAACATGAAAACAACAACAATAAAACAATAAGAAATGCACACACACACACACACACACACACACACACACACACACACACACACACACACACACACTCAGGCGGAGAGGCAGACATTAAAAAAGCTAGCACGCCCTGCTGACTTGAGAGGTAAATCCAAACATTATCGTGCACGTGCAAAACACGTGCACACTGAGGAGGACAGTGACCTTTGAACGTGGTGTCACCGGTAGGAGTGACAACCCGTGACACAGGGAAAGGCTTTTAACGTGGAGCACAGCGGGTTGATTTTAATTCTCTGTTGATCCCCTCACACACAACACCCAACAATTCACCCATGACATTAAACGTTTCGAAAAAGCACACTTCAATGTCCCGCTTTTCCATCTGGTTTCTCGTATTTAACCCTTTCACCGCCAAGCTCGCATTTATATACAGGCGTGGTAGAGGAGCCATGTCACTGAAAGGTGACCATTCATTGGTCTGTTTTCCATGAACCTACTGCTCTCTTAATGCTCGGTGGTAGGATAGACCATATTTTCTATACATCGCAGGAGGAATCCCCAGCTATATTTAGCCACTGTCTTTTCTGTGTTTATACCACAAGGGAATTTTGTACTCTAAATTGACTGGCGGTAAAAGGGTTAAGAGAGACAAAGGTGGGACGGACGAACGAACGAACGAACATTTTTTTAATGAGGGAAGTGGAATAAGCATGCACATACTTTTTTTTTTTTTACATCCAGCCCTCAGGGCAAAGAGAAATGAAATAAAAATACTCACAGGATATCAACAGGTTACAGAAGCACATACATGACATTCAGATACACTCAAATGCACAGTAAACATTTACAGGTACATGATCATAATGCAACGACAAAAATGTATATAAATATAATAATATAATATAAAAGTGCAATATGAGAGAGAGAGAGTGATGATGATGATGATGATGTAAGTGATGATGATGACGATGACGATGATGAAGTAGACACATCACATTCAGATACACACAAATACATACGTAAACATTCAAATGTAAATGATGATAATGCCTGTAGTTGAAGACAGACTGAAACAGAAAGACAAAGCAAGGTGATGAGCGAAGATATATATATATATATATATATATATATATATATATATATATATATATACATTAATGATTGTGAACTCTGCTCGCCAGTAAAAACATTGTTGCAGGCACTGGTGCAAGGAATCCCTTGATGAACTAAGGACAGTTCACTAACATGATGAATTTCATTTTGCCTTGGAACTTTTTTTTTTTTTAATGATTCCACGTTTTAATCTGCTTGATGTTTGCAACTTGAAGAAGACAAAATAAAGATAGTTATAGAAAGTAACCAGTGATTGGTCTATGTGTCTATTTGAGAAACAAAGAGAGAGAGAGAGAGAAAGAGACCGAGAAAGATACAGACAGAGATAGCTAGAGACACGGAGACAGAGAAAGAGAGAGTTAGAGACAGAAATAGTCAATGAATGAATGATTGAATGAATGAATGAATGAAGGAGTTGCGTTTGATTGTGAAATAAGCAAGGAATCTGCTTTTGTACATCAAGAGAGGGAAAGAGAGAGAGAGAGAGAGTTGTTTTTGTGTTTTAGATGGAATAAACAAAACAAAATATGTTGTTGTTTTTACACCAAGACCTCAGGAGAGGTACACTGAGAGAGAAACAGAGACAGAAATTGCCATATAAGCATACATACATACATACATACATACATACATACATACATACACTGATGCTTATACACATACAGACATACATATGCGGAAACAGATAACAACAGTGAAGCTGAGGGAAAATACATACAGAGAGGAACAGACAGACAGACAGACAGACAGTCAGAAAAACAAAACAAACAACAACAACAAAACCCTCTAAATACAGTTACAGGAAATTACTTAAAGGACTTCGTAAAAGAGAAGCCGTTAAACTGACAAGCGAAACAACTGATAATGAATGCAAAAAGTCAAAAACATCAACGTTCTCAGTCACTTGTGAAGACACACTTTCGTGTACAGAAGGCTTCATCAAGCTACAGTGAAAAAATTATATGCTCAATTGTCAGGTTACTAAAGCATATACACTTGACATTAGAACATTTGTTTTGTTTTTCTTCGAAATTTCAGCCACATTTTTACCCTCATTTGCCCAGTTTCCACCAACCCCCCCATTCATTCACATCTCCCACCCCTTCTAACCGATAATACTCAGATGTATTCATAGATACTTTAACAAAATGTCTTCAATCACCGATACGTGTGACGGGACATTAAATAAAAACAGACAGACAGACAGACAGACAGACAGGCAGAGAGGGAGACATGCGAAGCGAGCACACAACGCTGTTGCAACGCTGGAGAGATTAATCAAAACTTTATCATGCACGTGCAATCACGTGCGCTCGACGGAAGCCCATGACCTTAAAAAATAAAAATAAAAAAAATAAAAAAATAAAAGCGGGGGTGTCACCGGGAGGGGAGACAACCCGTGATACAGGGAAAGGCTTTTAACGTGGGACACATATATTGGTTTTAATTCTCTCTTCTTGTTGTTCCCCTTGGACACAACCCCCCTTCCGACACCCCCACCCCCCCACCCACCCCACCACCACCTTCCCCCCAACACACAGACACACCTCTCACCTATGACATTAAAACGTTTCGAAAAAGCACACTTTGGTGTCAGGTTTTCCGTCAGTTGTTTTGTTTTTTTGTTTGCATATTTGAGTGAGAACTAGGGACTGGAACGTTGTAATGCACGATTGGCCTTGGGTCACAGTATTGCACAGAGAGTGGCGTGTGGGAAGTCAATAGGGTTGGAGGCAGGGGTGACGGGATATTTCAGAGTGACAGAGAGAGAGGGGGGGGGGGTGGATGAGAGACAGAGAAAGATGAGGGGAGAGAGAAAGAGCAGTAGAGAGAGAGAGGGAAAGAGATAGAGAGAGAGAGATGGGGGATTTTATATGAGAGAGAGACAGAGACAGGAAGACTTTATGAGAGTGAGAGAGAGAAAAGGAGAGAAGAGACAGAGAGCCTTTATGAGAACGAGAGAGACAGAGACACAGAGAGAGAGAGGACAGTAGAGAGAACCCCACCAACATGTCCAGTTTAGCACCAATTCTTTGCATTCACACAGACATCCGCAGATTGGGAGAGAGAGAGAAACAGAATGACCATCAGATGTATAGGCAACCAGACAGACACAGACACAGACAGACAGACAGATAGACAGACAGACAGACATCTAGATGAACAGACAGACAGAAAGCCCACCTTCAGGAACGATTTCTGCAATGGAATACAACACAACACAGCACAATATTTTAAAAAAAAAAAAAAAAAAACCGCATAACTGCACAAACAACACAGCACCCAGCACCAAAAAAACAAAAAAACACCACAGTACAAAATATTAAACAACAGCACGCAACATCAAACAGCAGCATCACAACACAACACCATACAATATCACACAGCACAGCACAGCACAGCACAGCACAGCACAGCACAACACAACACCATACAATATCACACAGCACAGCACAGCACAACACAGCACAACACCATACAATATCACACAGCACAGCACAGCACAGCACAGCACAGCACAACACAACACCATACAATATCACACAGCACAGCACAGCACAGCACAACACAACACCATACAATATCACACAGCACAGCACAGCACAGCACAGCACAGCACAACACAACACCATACAATATCACACAGCACAGCACAGCACAACACAACACAACACCATACAATATCACACAGCACAGCACAGCACAGCACAGCACAGCACAACACCATACAATATCACACAGCACAGCACAGCACAGCACAACACAACACAACACCATACAATATCACACAGCACAGCACAGCACAACACAACACAACACCATACAATATCACACAGCACAGCACAGCACAGCACAGCACAACACCATACAATATCACACAGCACAGCACAGCACAGCACAGCACAACACAACACCATACAATATCACACAGCACAGCACAGCACAACACAACACAATATCACACAGCACAGCACAGCACAGCACAACACAACACCATACAATATCACACAGCACAGCACAGCACAGCACAGCACAACACAACACCATACAATATCACACAGCACAGCACAGCACAACACAACACAACACCATACAATATCACACAGCACAGCACAGCACAGCACAGCACAACACAACACCATACAATATCACACAGCACAGCACAGCACAGCACAACACAACACAACACCATACAATATCACACAGCACAGCACAGCACAGCACAACACAACACAGCACAACACCATACAATATCACACAGCACAGCACAGCACAGCACAACACACCATACAATATCACACAGCACAGCACAGCACAGCACAGCACAGCACACCACCATACAATATCACACAGCACAGCACAGCACAGCACAACACAACACCATACAATATCACACAGCACAGCACAGCACAGCACAACACAACACCATACAATATCACACAGCACAGCACAGCACAGCACAGCACAACACAACACCATACAATATCACACAGCACAGCACAGCACAACACAACACAACACCATACAATATCACACAGCACAGCACAGCACAGCACAGCACAACACAACACCATACAATATCACACAGCACAGCACAGCACAGCACAACACAACACAACACCATACAATATCACACAGCACAGCACAGCACAGCACAACACAACACAGCACAACACCATACAATATCACACAGCACAGCACAGCACAGCACAACACACCATACAATATCACACAGCACAGCACAGCACAGCACAGCACAGCACAACACCATACAATATCACACAGCACAGCACAGCACAGCACAGCACAACACCATACAATATCACACAGCACAGCACAGCACAGCACAGCACAACACCATACAATATCACACAGCACAGCACAGCACAGCACAGCACAACACAACACCATACAATATCACACAGCACAGCACAGCACAACACAACACAACACCATACAATATCACACAGCACAGCACAGCACAGCACAACACAACACCATACAATATCACACAGCACAGCACAGCACAGCACAGCACAACACCATACAATATCACACAGCACAGCACAGCACAGCACAGCACAACACAACACCATACAATATCACACAGCACAGCACAACACAACACAACACAACACCATACAATATCACACAGCACAGCACAGCACAGCACAGCACAACACCATACAATATCACACAGCACAGCACAGCACAGCACAGCACAGCACAACACCATACAATATCACACAGCACAGCACAGCACAGCACAGCACAACACCATACAATATCACACAGCACAGCACAGCACAGCACAGCACAACACCATACAATATCACACAGCACAGCACAGCACAGCACAGCACAACACAACACCATACAATATCACACAGCACAGCACAGCACAACACAACACAACACCATACAATATCACACAGCACAGCACAGCACAACACAACACCATACAATATCACACAGCACAGCACAGCACAGCACAGCACAACACCATACAATATCACACAGCACAGCACAGCACAGCACAGCACAACACAACACCATACAATATCACACAGCACAGCACAGCACAACACAACACAACACCATACAATATCACACACACACCCCCCTTCAGCACTCCTCTCCTACAATTCCAGGCACTGCCGCGACAACACCTCATCCCATACATTTCACACAGCACCATCACCTCATACACCAACCACACCATACATTCACACACCACACGCACCCACTCACCCACACCATACCAATGTCGGCCAGCACAGACGTCCATCACAGCTACAGATTCTCACAGCCAGCAGCACCTCAGCCGTATCACACTCGTTTAGTGGGGGGGGGGGTGTGGGGGGGGGGGTGGGGGCGTTGATATTCGTTTGCATCTGTAGCGACAGCAGCTTGTTCTCTGCTGCTCTTGCTGACTAATCTACCTTCTACAATATCTTCGACTGCTGCACAGCCTGCTGTGCGCTATTCTGCTGCACATTACACCCGTAATACTATTGCGTTGCGCACGAGCGTGTGTTGGCCTCGCACGACGAGCTAACTACTACACATGCACCGATTCGTAACTTGGTTTTCACAATGCGGCAGCAGCCAGGATGCCCACTCCAACACAAGCACTTTACATCTCCACAGCACAGCCTCTGTCGCCAGCAATTCTACAACACAACCAACTGTCCCTACATATCAAGCAGAGCACAGCACAATACAAACATGTACAATTTCGACAGCACTCAGTACAGCCACCACGCCTTCAATAGCACATCAGCACAGCACAGACAGCACGCACACACCACAATACTATCAATTCAACAGCACTGCAAATACATCCGCACTAGCACAAACACACCATTAATTCACACGCCACCAGCACAGCAAGCAAAAAAAACTACAAAAAAAACACGCACAGGACAGGCACGCACGATGAAAATATCACAGCACAGCACAGCACAGCACAACACAACACAACACCATACAATATCACACAGCACAACACAGCACAATCAAAGCAAAGTCCGCGTGTCAGGTCAGGACACGACGCGACAAAAAGCGATGCCACACTGACGACACTTTACAACACAGCACAACTCAGCACTCACCACAACCCTATCCCGAACAATCTATTCTAACCCCAGCCTAACCCAAGCCAAACACAACGCAACCCAATGCAACCTAACCCAACTCAACACAACACAACACACAACACAAGCCGAGTCCAAACCAAAATATAACCCAATCCATCCCAGTCCTACCCAACCACCCGACACAACGCAACGCAACGCAACGCAACGCAACGCAACGCAACGCAACGCAACGCAACGCAACGCAACGCAACGCAACGCAACGCAACGCAACGCAACGCAACACAACGCAACGCAACGCAACACAACGCAACACAACACAACGCAACACAACACAACGTAACACAGGACAGCACGACCCGAACTCAATCCAATCCATAACCAGTCCAACCCAACCTAACCCTACACAATCCAATCCAACAAAAGCAAACCCAACCCAACCCAACCCAACGCAACGCAACGCAGCACGACACAACACGACACGACACTACACGAAACAACACTATACAACACAACACAAACCTAACTCTACACAACCCAAACCAACCCAACCCAACACAACACAACACACCGCACCACACCGCACCACAACACAATACATCACATCGCACCACACCACACCATAATACAACACAACACAACACAATACATCACATCGCACCACACCATAATACAACACAACACAACACAACGCGACGCAACGAGACCCAACCCAACACACCACACCACACCACACCGGAACGCAACACAGCGCAACACAGCACAACACAACACAGCGCAACACAGCGCAACACAGCACAACACAACACAACACAACACAGCGCAACACAGCGCAACACAACGCAACGTAACACAAGACAGAACGACCCGAACTCAATCCAATCCATAACCAGTCCAACCCAAGCTAACCCTACACAATCCAATCCAACAAAAGCAAACCCATCCCAACCCAACCCAACCCAACCCAACCCATCCCAACCCAACCCAACGCAACGCAACGCAGCACGACACGATACGAAACAACACTATACAACACAACACAAACCTAACTCTACACAACACAACACAACACAACACAACACAACACAACACAACACAACACAACACAACACAACACAACACAACACACCGCAACACAACACAACACAACACAACACAACACAACACATCGCACCACACCACACCATAATACAACACAGCACAACACAACGCGACGCAACGAGACCCAACCCAACACACCACACCACACCGGAACGCAACACAGCACAACACAACACAACACAACACAACACAACGCAAAACAAAACACAACCCAATACACCACACAACACCCCAACACCCCACACCCCACCACACCATAACAGAACACCACACCACACCACACCACACCACACCCCACCACAACACAACACAACAAAACCCACCACAACACAACATAACACAACGCAGCACAACAACCACACCAAACCACACCAAACCACACCACACCATACCATACCACACCACACCACAACCACACCACAACCCACCACAACACAACACACCACAACACAACCCACCACACCACAACACAACACAACACAACACAACACAACACACCACAACACACCACAACACAACACAACACAACACAACACAGCACCACAACCACACCAAACCACAACACAACACACCACAACACAACACACCACAACACAGCACCACAACCACACCACAACCACACCACACCACACCACACCACAACCCACCACAACACAGCACACCACCACACAACACAGCACCACAACCACACCACACCACACCACACCACGAAACACAAAACAACACAACACAAACATCAGAAGCAAAACACACACACACACACACACACACACACACACACACACACACACACACACACGCACGCACGCACGCACGCACACACACACACACACACACACACACACACACACACACACAAACACAGAAACTCACCCCTCCCCTTCAACGTCCTCCTCCTCCTCAATGGCGTCAGGCTGTCGCTGAAGGTACCGTCTCCCTTCCCTCCTCTCCCCCCCTCCGGCCCCTCCTCCTCCTCCCCCAGCTCCTCCTCCTCCTCCTCCTCCTCCAACTGCCCCTCCTCCACTTCCTCCCTCCCTCTCCGGGAGGCTGGTGGCGGGCCAGGCCAGGTAGAGCGTGTCCCTCACGATGGTCTCCAGACTGCTGGCCTCGTGGAACGACTGTGCCTTGGGCATGTGCAGCTTCTCCTTCAGCCTGTTCATCCTGCTGGTGTTGGTGTGTGTGTGGGGGCGGGGGTTGGGGTGGGGGGTGAAAGGTGGGGGATTGGGCGTGATGGGGAGAAAGTTTCGTGTGGGGTTTTGTGCCTGTTGTTGTTGTTGTTGTTGCTGTTGTTGCTCTGTTGCTGTTACTGTAGATGTTGCTGTTGTTGCTTCTGCTGCTTCTGCTGCTGTTACTGTAGATGTTGTTGTTGTTGCTTCTGCTGCTGCTGCTGCTGCTGCTGCTGCTACTTTTACTGTACTGTAGATACTGTTGTTGTTGTTGTTTGTTGTTGCTGTTGTTTCTGTTGTTGTTGTCGCTGCTGCTTCTGCTACTGTTGTTACTGTTGTTGTTATTGCTGCTGCTGCTGCTGCTTTTACTGTAGGTGTTGCTGTTGTTGCTGTTGCTGTTGTTTGTGGCTGTTGCTAATGTTGTCGTTGCTGCTGCTGCTGCTGTTTTGGTTGTTGTTGCTCCTCCTCCTCCTTTTTCTCGTCGTCTTCTTTTCCTCCTCCTCCTCCTCCTCCCCTACCTTCTTCCTGTTGTTCTGGTTC
>NC_134906.1:2692729-2695229 GCF_041734735.1 Babylonia areolata | reverse complement strand
GATCGATCATTATGATGAAAATATAAAGATAAATAAGAGAGAGAGAGAGAGACTGGGAGAGAGAGAGGAGAGAGATGGAGGGACAGAGACAGAGAGACAGAGAGAGGGGGTGGAGAGAGAGACAGAGACAGACAGAGAGAGATTCAGATGGTTTCAGATTCAGGACACAGAGAGAGAGAGAGAGAGAGAGAGAGAGAGAGAGAGAGAGAGAGAGAGAGAGAGAGAGAGAGAGAGAGAGAGAGAGAGAGAAAGCACTTTGACAATCTAACATTTTATTGTCATAACTGACGAGCGCAATAGCCAAGTGGTTAAAGTGTTAGACTTTCAATCTGAGGGTCACGGGTTCGAATCTCCGTAACGGCCCCTGGTGGGTAAAGGGTGGAGAGTTTTTTCGATCACCTAGGTTAACATTATGTGCAGACCTGCTAGTGCCTGAACCCCCTTTCGTGTGTAGACGCAAGCAGAAGATCAAATACGCACGTTAAAGATCCTGTAATCCATGTCAGCGTTCGGTGGGTTATGGAGACAAAAAAACATACCCAGCATGCACAGCCCGGAAAACGGAGTATGGCTGCCTACATTGCGGGGTTTAAAAACGGTCATACACGTAAAAGCCCACTCGTGTACATACGAGCGACCGTAGGAGTTGCAACCCTCGAACGAAGAAAAAGGAGGAGGAGAAGTAGAAGAAGAATTGTCATTGCCTGTAACTAGTGTAAGGGTCTATAGACATGGGTGGGTGGGGGAGGGGGTGGGGGGTGAGTGACGGGTTATATTGTTTGACACAAGAACAGCATAAGACATTTTTCTCGCTCCAGCAGTACCTCTGAATACAACACCCTCACCCTCACACAAGCTTTTCAAATAAACAAAAATATAACTCTCAAAACAAGAGAGAGAGAGAGAGTCAAAGTCAAAAATGTTTTAATTGTCAGGCCTCTGGCCCATAACAATAGGAGTACACAGTTTTACGAGAAAAAAACATCGTGCATTATTTGAAATATCACTGAGACATTCTTAAGGTGATGAGAGTAGACTTTTGAGAGATAGTGACTGATTGAAACTGGAATATATCTGAAAGAAATCATGCTTTTCAAGTGTGGCATGCCAGTCTTGCCCCAAAGAATATATGATTCTTTGTTTAAATGAGAGAGAGAGAGAGAGAGAGAGAGAGAGAGAGAGAGAGAGAGAGAGAGAGAGAGAGAGAGAGAGAGAGAGAACGAACGAACGAACGAACGAATCTTTTTAATGACGGAAGTGGAATAAGTATGTATATGCTTTTTTACATCCAGCCCTCAGGGCAAAAGAAATGAAATCAAAATGTTCACAAGATAACAAAAGGTTATAGAAAAAAAACACACATGAAATTCAAATACACTCAATTGCACTGTAGCATTTACAAGTACATAATCATGATACCTGCATTCATGACAATAATGTATATAGAGAAAGAAAGTATATATATATATAGAAAGAGAGAGGGAGGGAGGGAGGGATCTGGTCGGTAACTGGTCAAGTTTTCACAACTTTGGCTGGGTTTTGAAGGGAGGGGGCCCGGGGGAGAGGAGGAGGGGGCGGAGGTCGGGGGTGTGGGTGTGGGGGGGGGAGGTGGAGTGGAAGAGCTCATAAATGATGCATCATTAACGACTGCAGGGTGGGGCGGGGGGGGGGGGGAATCTGCTTGGATGGATGAGTGCTGTGATGTCTTCCTCTGTGGGGTAGGTGAGTGACCTCTGATGTTTTAGTATAGCTTGGGTGGTGGTGCTATTTTGGGGGGCGAGGGTGTGTGTGGGGGAGGGAAATGTGGTGGGCGGGGGGTGGGGTGAGGGGTACGGGGAGGGGGAGGGGGGAGGCAGGTTGTGGAGTGGAGGTCTTCTGTGACAGCGTTGCGTGGTGTGTGTGTGTGTCTGTCTGTCTGTCTGTGTGTTTTTTTGGTGTGTTTGTGTGTGTGTGTGTGTGTGTGTGTGTGTGTGTGTGTGTGTGTGTGTGTGTGTGTGTGTGTGTGTGTGTGTGTGAATTAAGGAAAAGACAGACAGACACACGGAAGAAGGGAGACAGAGAGAGAGAGAGATAAAGAGAGAGGGAGAGAGAACTCAGAACTGTTTTAATGTACATCGGCCTTGGGCCACACTACAAGAAGACTGGGGGGGGGGGGGGGGGGGGGTCGCATGCGTCTGGAACCTCTGTGACGGTCTGCAGGTCTGCAGTGCTTCCCTCAGTGGTTTCAACAAGGAGAGAGGAGCCAAGGACCCCCCAAGAGATTCAAGATTCAAGATTCCAAAACTTTATTACTCAATGATAAAGATTTTAGGCATCGCCTAGTCTTCCAATCTGTCCTTGTGACAACAATAACAATAACAACATTAACAATAACGACACAACAATAATGTGTTTTTTTTATTAACACTGCTACATCTACTACTACTACTACTACTACAACGAAGAATAATCACCATCATCATCATTAACATCGTAAAAAGTAATAAAACGAACGCATTCA
>NC_134906.1:2685229-2687729 GCF_041734735.1 Babylonia areolata | reverse complement strand
GTATGTGTGTGTGCGCGCGCACACACAGTTTGTTTGCTTGTGAGCGAGTGCGTGTATGCAAACACGTGTGTTTCTGTGTCTGTCTGTCTGTCTGTCTGGTGTGTGTATGTGTCTGTGTGTCTGCATGTGCACGTACCAACCAATCACATACACGTTCGCACAAACATACACCATCACACTCACACTCACACACACACACACACACACACACACACACACACACACACACAACCTACTCCCTACTGCTCCTCACACCACCACCCCTCCCCACCCCCCACCCCCGCTCCCCCTCCTCCCTCCCTCCCCCCCCACCCCTTACGCACCCCCACCCCTCACCCTTCCTTCCAAGCACATATACCAGGCTTCCAATCTGTGACAGAGCCAACATTGCACGTAAGGGAACCGCAGAAACTGCTGAGAACGAGCCTTTGTTCCCCGCCACCAAACAAAGGACAGCAGGTTGCCCGGGGCCACGATGCCCCTTTGTTCAGCTGGCTACAAAGCGACCTGTCTTCCCTGGGCCATAAAACGGCCAAGGACCTCTGTGCTGTGCTTTTCCATGGCAGTTCTGAGTGGGGGACCCGTCTGGCGAAACTCCGGGGGTTGCTTTTCAGCTCCTGCGTTAGTTTCTTGATTGTTGGGTACCATGTGTGTGGGAGAGGGGGTTGTTGTGGTGGTGGTTGTTGTTGTGATGGTGGTGGTGGTGGTGGTGGTTGCTGTTGTGTGGTTGTGTGTGTGTGTGTGTGTGTGTGTGTGTGTGTGTGTGTGTGTGTGTGTGAATCAGAATCAGATTCAGAATCAGATTCAGAATCATTTTCATTTGTCATGAAAACCGTGTGAATGGTTTATAGACACAGTGTGTGTGTGTGTGTGTGTGTGTGTGTGTGTGTGTGTGTGTGTGTGTGTGTGTGTGTGTGTGTGTGTGTGTGTGTGTGTGTATGCACGTACACATTTTTTTTTATTTCCGTTTGCTTGCATCTGTGCACACGATATACGTACGTGCGTGCGTGTTCGTGTTCGTTACCATTATGTGTTGGAAGGGCAGTGTGTTTGAAATGAACGCCATTATAAAACGGCGGATAATCGTTCTTCACTTACGAACAGAGCACCATTCCAAACACACACACACACACACACACACACACACACACACACACACACACACACAGTTACAAACACACTGACGCGCCTTCTTCCCATTGCCCCAAACACAAATCCTGACAATGGAACGATGGACTTAAGAATCATATTTCACGTAAGAACCACACACACACACACACACACACACACACACACACACACACACACACACACACATTGAAACACACACACACATTGAAACACACACACACACACACATTGAAACACACACACACACACATTGAAACACACACACACTGAAACACACACACACACATTGAAACACACACACACACACACACACACACACACACACACACACACACACACACACACACACACACACACGTGCGAGTGCCACCACACCCACAAAAAAAGACTTACCGAACAGTTGACTATGAACATATCCACACACACTTACACAAATCCTGGGCTCTCACAATCTGAGAGGGTGAAAAGTGTATCACTGCTGCTAGAACCTCGGAGCACAGGTTAGTAAAAATGACCACCACATTCAGAACACGGAGCATAGTTTAGTAACATGACCACCACATTCAGAAATGAGCATTACAGTTTAGCAAGGTGACCACCACACATTCAGAAAACGGAGCATAGTTTAGTCAAATGACCACCACATTCAGAAAACGGAGCATAGTTCAGTAACATGACCACCACATTCAGAAATGAGCATTACAGTTTAGCAAAAATTACCTCCACAGTCAGAAAACGGAGCATAGTTCAGTAACATGACCACCACATTCAGAAATGAGCATTACAGTTTAGCAAGGTGACCACCACACATTCAGAAAACAGAACATAGTTTAGTCAAATGACCACCACATTCAGAAATGAGCATCGTAGTTTAGCAAGAATGACCACCACATTCAGAAAACGGAACATAGTTTAGAAAAATGACCACCACATTCAGAAAACGGAACATAGTTTAGTAAAATGACCACCACATTCAGAAAACGGAGCATAGTTTAGTAAAATTACCACCACATTCAGAAAACGGAACACAGTTTAGTAAAATGACCACCACATTCAGAAAACGGAACACAGTTTAGTAAAAATGACCACCACATTCAGAAAACGGAGCTTAGTTTAGTAAAATGACCACCACATTCAGAAAACGGAACATAGTTTAGAAAAATGACCACCACATTCAGAAAACGGAACATAGTTTAGAAAAATTACCACCACATTCAGAAAACGGAACACAGTTCAGTAAAAATGACCACCACATTCAGAAATGAGCATCGCAGTTGAGCTAAATGACCACCACATTCAGAAAACGGAGCATAGTTCAGTAATATGATCACCAGTCAGAGAAAAGTAACACAGTTTAGCAAAATGATGA
>NC_134906.1:2660229-2662729 GCF_041734735.1 Babylonia areolata | reverse complement strand
ACGAGAGAGCGAGAGAGAGAGAGCGAGAGACCTTGGAGACGAGAGAGCGAGAGAGAGAGAGCGAGAGACCTTGGAGACGAGAGAGCGAGAGAGAGCGAGAGAGAGAGAGAGAGAGGTAGACCGTGGAGACGAGAGAGCGAGAGAGAGAGAGAGAGGTAGACCGTGGAGACGAGAGAGAGAGAGAGAGAGAGGTAGACCGTGGAGACGAGAGAGCGAGAGAGAGCGAGAGAGAGAGAGAGAGAGGTAGACCGTGGAGACGAGAGAGCGAGAGAGAGAGAGCGAGAGACCTTGGAGACGAGAGAGCGAGAGAGAGCGAGAGAGAGAGAGGTAGACCGTGGAGACGAGAGAGCGGGAGAGAGAGAGCGAGAGACCATGGAGACGAGAGAGCGAGAGAGAGAGAGAGACCTTGGAGACGAGAGAGCGAGAGAGAGAGAGACCTTGGAGGCGAGAGAGCGAGAGAGAGAGAGAGAGAGAGAGAGACCTTGGAGACGAGAGAGAGACCTTGGAGACGAGAGAGCGAGAGAGAGAGCGAGAGAGAGCGAGAGAGAGAGAGGGAGAGAGAGAGAGAGACTTTGGAGACGAGAGAGAGAGACCTTGGAGACGAGAGAGAGAGAGAGAGAGAGACCTTGGAGACGAGAGAGAGGGAGAGAGAGAGAGACCTTGGAGACGAGAGAGAGAGAGAGAGAGACCTTGGAGACGAGAGAGCGGGAGAGAGAGAGCGAGGGACCATGGAGACGAGAGAGAGAGAGAGAGAGAGAGAGAGAGACCTTGGAGACGAGAGAGCGAGGGAGAGAGAGACCTTGGAGGCGAGAGAGCGATAGAGAGAGAGAGAGACCTTGGAGACGAGAGATCGAGAGAGAGAGAGCGAGAGACCTTGGAGACGAGAGAGCGAGAGAGAGAGAGAGAGAGGTAGACCGTGGAGACGAGAGAGCGAGAGAGAGAGAGCGAGAGACCTTGGAGACGAGAGAGCGAGAGAGAGAGAGCGAGAGACCTTGGAGACGAGAGAGCGAGAGAGAGCGAGAGAGAGAGAGAGAGAGAGAGGTAGACCGTGGAGACGAGAGAGCAAGAGAGAGAGAGAGAGGTAGACCGTGGAGACGAGAGATCGAGAGAGAGAGAGAGGTAGACCGTGGAGACGAGAGAGCGAGAGAGAGCGAGAGAGAGAGAGAGAGGTAGACCGTGGAGACGAGAGAGCGGGAGAGAGAGAGCGAGAGACCTTGGAGACGAGAGAGCGAGAGAGAGAGAGAGGTAGACCGTGGAGACGAGAGAGCGGGAGAGAGAGAGCGAGAGACCATGGAGACGAGAGAGAGAGCGAGAGAGAGAGAGAGACCTTGGAGACGAGAGAGCGAGAGAGAGAGAGACCTTGGAGGCGAGAGAGCGATAGAGAGAGAGAGACCTTGGAGACGAGAGAGAGAGAGAGACCTTGGAGACGAGAGAGAGACCTTGGAGACGAGAGAGCGAGAGAGAGCGAGAGAGAGAGAGAGAGAGACCTTGGAGACGAGAGAGAGAGACCTTGGAGACGAGAGAGAGAGAGAGAGAGAGAGAGAGAGAGAGAGACCTTGGAGACGAGAGAGAGAGAGGGAGAGAGAGAGAGAGACCTTGGAGACGAGAGAGAGAGAGAGAGAGAGACCTTGGAGACGAGAGAGAGAGAGGGAGAGAGAGAGAGACCTTGGAGACGAGAGAGAGAGAGACCTTGGAGACGAGAGAGAGAGAGAGAGACCTTGGAGACGAGAGAGAGAGAGAGGGAGAGAGAGAGAGACCTTGGAGACGAGAGAGAGAGAGAGACCTTGGAGACGAGAGAGAGAGAGAGAGAGAGAGAGAGGGGAGGGAGGGAGGGAGAGGGAGAGAGAGAGCGAGAGAGAGAGACCAGAGAGAGTGTGTATATGTGTGAGAGAGAGACAGAGACAGAGAAACAGACACAGCTATCGACATTCAAAAGACAGGTTCAAGATTCACGATTCAAAACGTTTATTACTCAAGGATAAGGAGAAGAAAGAGAAACACCCGTAGGTGCTGGGAAGCAAGGATAAAGATTTTAGGCGCGCGCACACACACACACACACACACACACACACACACACACACACACACACACTGTACGCAGACACAGACATGCAGACACACAGACACACAGACACACACACACACACACACACACACACACACACACACACACAATGTGTCTATAGACACATAGAATATACCTCTCTTTTTTTCTTTTTTTTTCTTTTTACAAGTCTCGTGTAATATACATTCTTTTTTTTTTCTTTTTCTTTTTTTTCAGAACTCTCAAGCTTATTTTACAGTTGGGCCATTATTCCTTCTAAAAGCTAGAATCACGTGGAAGACGGAAGTGCCCAAGGACGTCATTTCCGGTATTATTCCATCATTGGAGTGACCTCCCTTTCTTCTACTACCAACACCCTCGCCCCCCCGCCCCTCCCCACACTACTCCTCCTTCTCCTCTTCTTCCTCCTCTTCCTCCTCTTCCTCCTCCTCTTCC